>NW_022161442.1:15753-16080 GCF_008728515.1 Papio anubis
ATTGTTATAAGTTAAGAAAAATCACATGTAGCTTCTGAATTTTAGAGAAACCAGGCACAGACAAGAAAGCATGTTCCAGGTTTTGTTAACAGGAGTATACCAATTGACAGTGTTAAAAGCTGTAGCCCACTCTGTAGGTTGCCTGTTCACTCTGATGGTAGTTTCTTTTGCTGTGCAGAAGCGCTTTAGTTTAATGAGATCCCATTTGTCAATTTTGGCTTTTGCTGCCGTTGCTTTTGGTGTTCTAGACATGAAGTCTTTGCCCATGCCTATGTCCTGAATGGTACTACCTAGGTTTTCCTCTAGGGTTTTTATGGTATTAGGTCC
>NW_022161443.1:0-16075 GCF_008728515.1 Papio anubis
GTACTTTTTGTAGAGACAGGGTCTTGCCATGTTGCTCAGGCTGGTCTCAAACTCCTGAGCTCAAGCGATTCGCCCACCTTGGCCTCCCAAAGTGCTGGTATTACAGGTGTGAGCCACCACATCCAGCCCTATGCTACCTTCTTGAAGGCAGAGTATCTACATAAATTATTTGGAATCCTGCATGAGAGATTCGTTAGTCACTTTTTTAGACTTAACTTTGCTTGGCTCATAATGTGCAATACAATAACATTTGGTAGAAACCATCTGCTCTTCCCACCAATGCTGAAAACAAGCTGCGTGTGGTTTGCCGGAGTGAGGTGCAGGCAGCTCGTTCTGCCGGCTGGCTGCTGTGGCACCCCTTCCCAAAGCGTCTGCCTGCCTCACCAGCTTCCTTCCAGGACTGCGAGTGCCTAGAAAGTGGAGACCTCATTCTATTCATCTTCATAGTCAAGTTCTTGTGGGAGGGCCTGGTTTGTAAAAGCTTCCCAGGATGGAATTCATCACATCAGTGGCAAGCCCACCAAGCCCTCGTGTTGCTAGCAGTTAAGTAACACTAGTTGCACTTTTGCTAACGCAGACCAGATCTCTCTCTGCCGTTCTGCCGCCCCAGGGCAAGTCTCCCTCGCATTCTTGTTTTTTTGTTTTGTTTTGTTTTGAGACGGAGTTTTGCTGTTTCGCCCAGACTGGAGTGCAGTGGCATGAACTCGGCTCACTGCAACCTCCGCCTCCCTGGTTCAAGTGATTGTCCTGCCTCAGCCTCCCGAGTAGCTGGGATTACAGGCATGTGCCACCACGCCTGGCTAATTTTTGTACTTTTCGTAGAGATGGGGTTTCACCATGTTGGCCAGGCTGGTATTGAACTCCTGACCTCAGGTGATCCACCCACCTTGGCCTCCAAAGTGCTGGATTACAGGCGTGAGCCACCATGCCCAGACTCCCTTGCATTCTTTCTGGAACTGTAGTCCTAGGATCAGTCCTGCTGAGCCCTCCTCAAGGCCCCTTGCCCTCTCTTTTTCTAAAACTCTGAGCAATATTTGACTAACCAGAGGCAGCTGTACTTGCCAAGGGACATGCTCCACTCATGCAGGTGTGACTTTCTTGAAATAGGGGCACCAGAATGAAAAAAAGTCACATTCATAATCATGTCCAAAAGAAAGCAAAAGAATGGGAGAGTGGAAGACAGAGCAGAATACCATATCTGAGTGCATTTCTGGGGGGTCAGCTGGAAAAGGGAGACTTTGGAAGGTGGAAACTCTTTTTTTTTTTTGAGACAGAGTCTGCCTCCGTCCCCAGGTTGGAGTGCAGTGGTGCGACCTTAGCTTCCTACAACCTCCATCTCCAAGGTTCAAGCAATTCTAATGCCTCAGCCTCCTACAGAGCTGGAACTACAGATGCCCACCATCATGCTGAGCTTATTTTTGTATTTTTAGTAAAGATGGGGTTTCACCATGTTGGCCAGGCTGGTCTCGAACTTCTGGCCTCCAGTGATTCACCTGCCTTGGCCTCCCAAAGTGCTGGGATTACAGGTTTGAGCCACCACACCTGACCCCCCGCCTTTTTTTTTTTTTAATATTTTATTTATTTTTTGAGACAGAGTCTCACTCTGTCCCTCAGGCTGGAGTGCAGTGGTGCCATCACTACAGCCTCGACCTCCTAGCTCAATTGATCCTCCCACCTCAGCCTCCCGAGTAGCCAGGACCACAGGTGCATGCCACCATGCTCAGCTAATTTTTGTATCTTTAGTAGAGACAGGATTTCACCATCTTTTCCGGGCTGGCCCCGAATTCCTGGGCTCAAGTGATCCTCCTTCTCTGGCCCCCCAAAATGCTAGGATTACAGGCGTGAGCCACCGCGCCTGGCCAGAAGCTCTTTTAAGGCATTTTGGGAAGACCTCACATCCTTGTAAGCCCTGGGTGACTAGCACCTTCTGCTTCTCTGACAAGGCACCTCTATCCTGCCTGAAAAGCCCCCACTGCACAGCACATGTGCCGGGAACAGTGGAGATGGGAATGCTGGAGAGGGATGGGGCAATTGCAGGGGAGGTGGAATCAGATTGCTCTCCTCCCACTCTGGCTGAGACCCGGGAGACTGTGGAGTCAGGGTGTGGGGCTCTGGGTCACCACAGGGCATCCAGAGTTTGAGGGAGTCCTGGAAGAGGCTGTGCCAGGCTGTCAATCACAAACTTCAAACATTTCTCCCTGGTCAGCTTTTCTTTCCCTCCTCCACAGGAGGACGAACCTCTCCCTTGAGAGCCAGGCAAAGGCTAAGACCTCTTGCCCAGTCGCTTGGGCTCTCTAGCCCTTGTTCTACCTGGGGTGGTTTGTTGGTGTGGACCACCCCATGCCCCTCTGTGAGGCCTCCCCTCATCACTTCCTCTATGCTAGCTCTCTGGTTTCCCTCCTGCTTCTTTGTTCTTTCTCAGCTCTTTCTTCTGCCTGCTCCTTATTATTATTATTTTTTTTTGAGATGGCGTCTGGCTCTGTTGCCCAGGCTGGAGTGCAGTGGCGTGATCTTGGCTCACTGCAACCTCAACCTCCCGGGTTCAAGTGATTCTCGTGCCTCAGCCTGCTAAGTAGCTGGGACTACAGGCATGTGCCACCACAGCTGGCTAATTTTTGTATTCTTTTTTTTTGTAGAGATGGGGTTTTGCCATGTTGGCCCAGCTGGTCTCAAATTTCACCACGTTGGCCCAGCTGGCCTCAGCCTCCCAAAGTGCTGGGATTATAGGCTCAGCCACCATACCCGGCCTGCTCCTCAATTGTTGGGGTCCCAAACTGGACTCTGCCCACTCTTTCTGGGCTCCTCAACTCTCTCCTTAGCATTAGTGACTGTATCTATGTGTTGTCTCCTAGATCCAGGCCTCATCAGTCCAGACTTTGAGTTGCCTGCCTGATGTTGCCTTCTGATGTTACAAAACCTCTCAAACCTATCAGCAATGGGGTCCTCTTCTCCCCCCATTAGCTCCTCTCCGGTGTTTGATGGGTTACTAACACCGTTTTGTCTACCCACAGTCACCTAGGACTTAACAGCTCTTGATGGGTTCCTATAGTAAATTTGACAGGCGATGATATACAACTACCATGACCATGGGCACTGACTTGCATTCACCTGTTCAAAGACAAACATGAGTGCTGCTTCACCATGTAGTAGTCAGGAGAGAGCATTTGCATTGTGTGCTTTCCAGAAGCTACCTATCAAAATCGACAAATTGTTGGCAGGTGGGAAGAGTTTTTCTTTTTTTTTTTTTTTTTTTTTGAGATGGAGTCTTACTCCAGTGGAGTCAGGTTGGAGTGCAGTGGGTGAGACCTTCCGTGGTGGATGTTACAGCCTCTTAATTATAGCCTGACGGACCCAAAGAGTGAGCAGCAGCAAGATTTATTGTGCAGAGAGAAAGAACAAAGCTTCCACGGTGTGGAAGGGAATCCGAGTGAGTTGCCGCTGTTGGGTGAGGGGTGACCAGCTTTTATTCCCTTATTTGTCCCCTCCCATGTTCCATTTTTGTCCTATCAGAGTGCCTTTTTTTCAATCCTCCCTGCGATTGGCTACTTTTAGACTTCTGCTGATTAGTGCGTTTTACAGAGTGCTGATTGGTGCATTTTACAATCCTCTTGCTAGCTACAGAGTGCTGATTGGTGCATTTTTACAGAGCACCAATTGGTGCATTTTACAATCCCCTTGCTAGCTACAGAACACTGATTGGTACGTTTTATAATCCTAGCTACAGAGTGCTGAATGGTGCATTTTACAATCCTCTTGTAAGACAGGAAAGTTCTCCAAGTCCCCACTCGAGCCAGGAAGTCCAGCTGGCTTCACCTCTCACTGCCACCATGCCCAGCTAATTTTTGTATTTTTAGTAGAGATGGGGTTTCACCATGTTGGCCAGGGTGGTGTTGAACTCTTGACCTCAGGTGATCTGCCCGCCTCAGCCTCCCAAAGTGCTGGGATTACAGGCAAGAGCCACCGCGCCCAGCCAGAGTGTTTTTTCTCAATGGGATTCTGGTGCTGACACAGTCTCCGCTCTTCTCTGTACTCCTGCATTGGTGGTTGAAAGTGGAACACATTTTTGTTGTTGTTCTGTCAGACCAGCTGCTTTTGGGTGATGGGTATGTGGGGAAACCATTGGCTTCCAGGGGCATGAGCCCATTGCTTTACTTCTTTTATTTTTATTTTTTGAGACATAGCCCTTGCTCTGTCACTAGGCTGGAGTGCAGTGGCACGATCACAGCTCACTGTAGACCTGCCAGGGCTCAGGCGATCCTCTCACCTCAGCCTCCCACGTAGCTGGGACCACACACAGGTGCACACCACTACGCCTGGGTAATTTTTGTATTTTTTTTTTTTTTTGTAGAGACGGGGTCTCGCTATGTTGCCCAGGCTGGTCTCGGCTTCCCAAAGTGCTGGGATTATAGATATGAGCCACTGTGCCTGGCCCAAAAGTGGAGCGAAGTTTTAAAGAGTGACAAGAAGATGTCCAAGATAAAGCATGAGGTAGAAAAAGCAATTGCAGAACAATATGTATAGTGTGACTATATTTCTGCACACACAATTAGGACAAAACACGGGGAATGTGAACCAAACTGGTCCTGGTATTTTGCTCTGGGTTGATGGATTATAGGGGATTTTCACTTTCTCACACATTTTTGTAAAGTTTGAAATGTTTGCACCACACACATTCTTTTGTAATCAGGAAAAGGCAATGGGCTGGGTATGCGTTTGGCTCATGCCTGTAATCCTGAACATTTGGGAGGCTGAGAGGCAGACAGATTAGCAAGGTCAAATTCAAAGACAGCCTAAGACAACATGGGTGAAACATCTCTAAAATTAGCCAGGCATGGTGTGCCTGTAGTCCCTGGCTACTGGAGGGAGGCTGGATCAGGATGTAAAGAAGCGGGCCCCAGGGAGGTGGGAGGCTGCAGTGAGCGAGATCCTTTCCTGCACTCCAGCCTGGGGCTGAGAACAAAGACCTGTGAAGAAAAAAGAAAAAGGGGAGGAAAAAGGAAGAAAAGGAAAGAAAAATGATGACAATTAAAAAGGCAAGACAAGCCCGAAACAGAGGCCCAAGATTCAAGGTTTAACAGATGTCCCAGATGAGACCCTGAATTTACTATGTAAAGCAAGTCAGTGTTGATAACGTTCCTTGTCTTCCTTGCTCATTTGTAAACTGCATGAAGTCAAGGACCCTGACTGCCTTAGATACTTCTGTAGTCCCAGAATTTAGACACCGTGGTGTTGTGCTTAGCCAGGGGCCAGCAAACTGGAAACTACTGGAAAATAGAATACATATTTTTAGGTTTTTGGGCCAAGAGGCAAAATGAAAGATATCATGTAAGTACTTACTTTTTAAATGTTTATTTTTTTTTAAGACAGGGCCCTGCTATGTTGCAGGATGGTCTTGAACTCCAGGACTCAAGCAATCCTCCTGCCTCAGCCTCCCAAAGTGTTGGGAATACAGGTGTAAGTCACCATACCTGTCATAGGTACCTATATGACAAGAAAGGAAACCAGTTTCCACAGATTGATTGATTGATTGATTGATTTTGAGATGGAGTCTTACTCTGTTGCTCAGGCTGGAGTGCAGTGGTGTGGTCTCAGCTCGCTGCAACCTCTGCCTCCTGGGTTCAAGCGATTGTCCTGCCTCAGTTTCCCGAATAGCTGGGATTACAGGCACCCATTACCATGCCTGGATAATTTTTAAGTTTTTAGTAGAGACAGGGTTTCACCATGTTGGCCAGGCTGAGTCTTGAACTCCTGACCTCAACTGATCCATCTGCCTCAGTCTCCCAAAGTGCTGGGATTACAGGTGTGAGCCACAGCACCCAGCTGAATTTCCACAGTTTTTTAATTGATGAAAAAAAATGTTATAATAATTAAGTACAATTTTTTGGTAATACAGGTCTATTAATGAGAAGAATGGAATCTTTGGGGAGGGAGATAACATTTTGCCTAATTGAGGTTCACAGTTAGTGTTCTCGACCATCAAAAATTAGTTGCAGGCTGGGCTCGGTGGCTCATGCCTGCAATCCCAGCACTTTGAGCAAACTTTGAGTAGATCACTTGAAGTCAGGAGTTTGACTCCAACCCTGGACAACATGGTGAGAGCCGGACTCACAAAATATAAAATTAGCCAGGCATAGTCAGTACATGCCTGTAATCCCAGCGGAGGAAGACTGGTATGAAGTGTTTAAACTTCGAGGAGATGGAAGTGCAGTGAGCCAAGGTGTCTTACTACATTTCCAGCCTGGGTGACAGAGCAAGTCTGTCTCAAGAAAAGCCCTCAGCTAAAGATCCTGAATCAACGTCCCAGAAGAAAAAGGTAGAAAGAAGACAGCAAAGCAGACTGTATGCCGGGCACCAGCACCAGGCACAGGGATTTCCCTAGCCAGGCGGTGGCCATCTCCATGCCTCTGACCTCTGCTGACCTCTGCACCATGGTGGGAACTAAGCAGGTCCTTCCTGGCTCTACAGAAGGCGACAGCCAGCTGCAGGGGGTCCCTGTGCTGGCCAAGCCTGAGCCTCTTGGGGAGGCTGGTCTGAGGAGAAAGTGGATCAGCTCCCATGACCTCGCCCCACTCCCCCAACACGGGACACTTCGTATAGATGTGAACAGTATACGTACTTTTTTAAGCGACCTCATCTCCTTCCGCAGACCCCACATGCCCAAAGGCCTCGGGACTTCCCACCACCTTGCTCCACAGACCCAGCTAGGCCTGACCTGTGCCTTATCCCACATGCCGCTCGGTCTCCAGCTGATCCCGACGCTTTGTCTTCCTCTCATCAGTTCTTTTGGTTGTGTGTGTGTGTGTGTGTGTGTGTGTGTGTGTGTGTTTAATAACTCAAAAAAAAAGACTTCGAGGAAGAAAAAAAAAACCCAAAAAATAGTTGAGAATGTCTGAGTTTTTTGTTAACCATTTAAAAATACAAAAACTATTTTATATTCACAGGCCTTCCAGGGCAGCTGGCCAAGCTGGGCTCACCGGCTCTAGTTATCGGCTCCTGTGTTAAGCAATCAATCCATCATTTATGTATTTATGTATTTGTTTTTTGAGACAGGGTCTCACTGTCACCCAGACTGGAGTGTGGTGGTGTGATCTCGGCTCACTGCAACCTCCACCTCCTAGGCTTAAGTGATTCTCCTGTCTCAGCCTCCCAAGTAGCTGGGATTATAGGCGTGCGCCACTACCACCCGGCTAATTTTTATATTTTTAGTAGAGATGGGGGTTTCACCATGTTGACCAGGTTGGTCTCGAACTCCTGACCTCAAACAATCCAACCGTCTCAGCCTCCCAAAGTGCTGGGATTACAGGCATGAGCCACTGCGCCCTGCAGTATTTATTTTTAAAGATGGGGTCTCACTATATTACCCAGGCTGGCCTTGAACTCCTGGGTTCAAGAGATTTTCCCGCCTTTGACCCCCACCTTGGACCCCCAAAGTGCTGAGATTACACGAGCCAGCACGCCTGGTGGCAATCCATTTTTAAATGAATGAAAAGGAGAAGAAAGGAAGGTAAATTTTCCATATGGGTATATCTGCCACCAGACACACCAGACTTCCTGACTGATCTGCAATGTGCGGAGTTAAGAGACTGTGGAAACACCCCAGCTGCTCCTAAATTTAAGACTGTGCCGCTTTGGACGGGGAGAAAGCTCGCTGGGAGATGAATTAGCTTTGGAGAAGAAACCACTCTGTTGGCTGCTCCCTGTGGGTAAGTTGTGGGCTCCAAATGACAGCCTGGGACACTCGCCTGTTCCTGGCAAAAGCTCCGCCCGCTGTTCCCGGCAAAAGGGGTCTGGTGGAGTTTGCTGCTATCTCTCTCCAGGAGCAGGTTAAGCTCCAGTCCTTCCTCCTAAGCTGGCTGTTCTGGGTCTGCAGTCAGGTTGCTGTTCAGAGGATGTTTAGGAGGGTAAAGGTGGGCCTGCCTGCAGGCTGGCAGGCAAAACAGGGGCCCACACACTTCCCCACCCCACTCCTTTACCTTGTGGGAGAGACTAATGTAGCTGAGATGGGAAAAGCAGATGACACGCGTAGTGATCAGACCACACTCCGGCTTGTGCATTCCCAAGGCTTCCTTTCTAGTTCATGCAGGGCCGGCCTACAAGTCAGGTCCCACTCCAGCTCCGAGACAATGGAGGCCCCCAAAACCAATCTCATTTGGGTACTGAGATGCAGTTACCAGCCGAGTGAGGTGGCTCACGCCTGTAATCCCAGCACTTTGGGAGGCCGAGGCAGGCGGATCAGCTGAGGTCGAGTTCGAGATCAGCCTGGCCAATATGGTGAAATCCCGTCTCTACTAAAAATACAACAATGAGCCGGGTGTGGTGGTGCGCACCTGTAATCCCAGCTCCTCAGGAGGCTGAGGCAGGAGAATGGCGTGAACCCCAAAGGTGGAGGTTGCAGTGAGCCGAGATGGCGCCACTGCACTTCAGCCTGGATGACAGAGTGAGACTCCCTCTCAAAAAAAAAAAAAAAAAAAAAAAAGAACAACAACAAAAAAAAACCAGTGACCCTTGCGGGAGTTCTGGAGAAAGATCAGGGCAGAAATAAGTCCTGTCCCTGGTCCTGTAAGAGCAATTGGAAGCCACGCGAGAGCCCCATGACATTCGTTCAAGCCCCTCTTTCAGTCCTGGCACGGAAATCGCGACTGGAATCTGCTTCTAAGCGTCCCACCACATGACCCTGCTGGAGGGGACCGCTCCATCTTTCAATACCCTCGTTATTCCCTGCAGCTGAGGAAGTCGGAGACGGAACGCACATTTTAGTACAAGTGGTTTATTTCTGTTCCAGGTGAGGCCGCACATATATAAGCAAAGGTTTGCCCGCCTGGTTCCTTCAGGAAGTCCCCGAGGAATCTGTTTAGTTTCCATGCATTAAAAACAACCCTCTAGTTGCCAATAATGAAACTTTAAGAAGCAACACTTTGACGTCGCAGAGTTCCTCTCTGCATGTGACGCGGACATACCGAAGTGAGTTTATGGCATACAGTATGCGTGGGTTAATGCAGGTGAGACAGGGAGTCCCGGCTGCCCTGCGGCCCCATTCCGTTGTGGAGGCTTCGCTGGGAGCTGAGAACACCCTGCTGTCCGTGTTGTGATGACAGGTGGTTCTTCCAAAGCAGAAACACCAAGTCACCCACGCCCCTGCTTCAGTGTGCGAGGCCGTGGGGCTCTGGTGTTGTGAACTCCAGGTTGGCAGGAGGTTGGAAGCACCAAAGACCCCAACTCTGGTCCCTCAACAGGCAGGATTGGGGGACATTATTCCCTCCTGGCCAATAAGCTCCTGTGGCCTGGCAGGCCAGGGGCCCAGGACACTGGGTGGGGACAGGTTGCGGGGGAGTGGGGCAGGGCAGAGGCCTATCCTCCCATAAAGACACAGTTGTATCACTTTGCTAAAACCTTTTCTGGCAAACTTACTTGGAGACAACAAGGAGGGGACAGCTGCTGTGGGCATACGGCGAGTCCCCTAGAACAGGGAACTCTGACTTTCCCTCTTGGCTTTTTTCTCCTCTTAAAGATCCTCCCTCCGTAGGTGAGATGAACCCAGATCCCCATCAAACAGCAGCTCGGGCAGGATGTCTCACTGATCCTTATTTAAGAATCGGCTCCTTCCCCTCTCTTCCAGATCTGTAGAACTGGCCAGTGCCAGCAAAATCTGCAAAATAGTGACCTAACCAGGGTGAAGAATGAGCTGCAAATCTACGGTAAAAACTGGATGTGCTAGGAGTTTCAATTCTTTGGATAATCAACATGTTTAAAACACTGGAGAAAAGAAAGACTTAAAGTCGTTTCAAAGTGTCTGTTCATACCTGAGACCGTGCCTATCTGCAGCGAACGTATCTGCAGCATTGATTCTGGAACAGAGGTGAGGCAATGGAACTTAGGGAGACAGGCAGAACGTGGCAGGCTTTCACCTCTGTTCCCACCGGGGTCCACCAGGATGTGATCCCCCAGCCCCGGAGCCACCAGCCCCCCACTGCAGAGCTCTCCTGACGCCTCCCCTCTGTGGCCCAGGAAGAGCATGTTTGGCCCTAGGAACTCTGGTTTGGGCTGTTCTGGTGTCATCAAGGGTGTGACCTTCTTAAAGAGCATCTCCTCATCAGCCCTTCTCATGTTACCTGCAGGGAACGGAGGACAAGGTGACTCCGAGAGGGGTCGTCTGGGCTCTTGGCCAGGCTGACAAGAGGCAGAGTCATGGTTGTGGGACCAGAGAGAACACACAGCACCTGACCTGGCCCCCTCCTCACTGCCACTCCCCTCCTGGCGAGGGCGAGGCATAGGGGTGAGCAGGGCCAGGCAGCCAGCTCAGGGATGGTACCTCTGAGGCAGCCAAGCACCTGGGGACATTTCTGGTGTGGAGAGCAGGGCAGAAGAGAGAGGCTGGCCCACGTGGTGAGTCTTCTGCCCCCCTGGGGCTTTGGTCGAGAATCCCAGCTGCTCCTCTGCCACAGCAGGAGGCCTCTCCGGCTCCAGATGCCCTTATGGTTTCTATTAAAGAAACGCAGCTTGCATTTGGACTAATTAAAAACCAAAATGGAAAAAGGAGGCAGGAATCCCCGGGACGCAAGTCTGTTAGGCTGGAAACTGATTCCCGTAGTGCCTCAGGTGCTCATCTGCCACAGACAGGTAGGTGGCTCTCATGCTGGGAGAATACTGCCGAGAGAGAAGAGAGGGGATGGTCAGAGCTGGCTCAGCCAGGCACTGCACCAGCAAAGGTGTCGGGGACTTCTCAGAGTGGAACTGGGCCGGGTGTCTTAGGGAATGAGGGAAACCCGGCCGTGCCGGGCCATCATCTGGCTCTCAGCCTCAGATAAAAAATGCACACACAGACCAGCTGTCCTCCAATGTCCACTCCGCCCCAGCACCCAACCTGTCCCCTCACACTGAGGGCAGCATCAGGGTCCACCAACTCATGGAGGAGCAGTCAGCAGCCAGCTTGAGCTGGGGGCAGAGGCCCAGAGACGCAAGAGAAGCAGGTTCAAATCCCAGTTGTGCATCTTACCCCCTGACCTTGGCTTAGGTTCTCCAACCTTTTCTAACCTCAGTTTCCCTACCTCCAAAATGGACATAAGAGCACCCAGCTCTTATGTTGAAAGGGTGAAATTATGAGGCCGGGGGCGGTGGCTCATGCCTGTAATCCCAGTACTTTGGGAGGCCGAGGCAGGCGGATCACGAGGTCAGGAGATTGAGACCATCCTGGCTAACACGGTGAAACACCGTCTCCACTAAAAATACAAAAAATTAGCTGGGCGTGGTGGCGGGCGCCTGTAGTCTCAGATACTTGGAAGGCTGAGGCAGGAGAATGGCGTGAACCTGGGAGGTGGAGTTTGCAGTGAGCCAAGATTGCGCCACTGCACTCCAGCCTGGGCTATAGAGTGAGACTCTGTCTCAAAAAAAAAAAAAAAAAGAAAGGGTGAAATGATATGGAGCAGGGAAGAGCTTTAACACAGCTGCTCTCAAACTGGGCTGCTCGCCAGAAACACCTGGGAAGCCTAAAAACATCCCGATGCCCAGGCCACACCCGCTAGTATATAGATACGTATATTTTTGTTGATGCAAAATGCACATAACGGTGGTGACTCATACCTGTAATCCCAGCACTTTAGAAGACAGAGACAGGAGGATCGTTTGAGCCCAGGAGTTCGAGACCAGCTTGGGCAACATGGCACAATCCTGTCTCTATCAAAAATACAAAAAATGACCTGGACACGGTGGCATGCACCTGTAGTCCCAGCCACTCAGGAGGCTGAGGCAGGAGGAGAAGGTACCTGAGCCCAGGAGGTAGAGGTTGCAGCAAGCTAAGATCACACCACTGCACTTCATCCTGGGCAATGGAGCAAGACCCTGTCTCTTAAAAAAAACCATGCACATAACATAAAACTAAGCGTTTTAAAGAGCTATCAGTGTTTTTAGACCTCTTTAGGCAACTCCAGTGTGCATTCAAGTTGGAGAGCAGTGACCCAGTACAGAGTAGGTGTTCGACAGACCTCAGTTACTCGTCCTTGGCAGTGGAGAGGGCCTTTCACTCTATACCCTGTACACAGGCTACCTGGGGATCTTGTCCACAGGACCTGAGATTCTGTACTTCTAACAAGCTTCCAGAAGCTGCCACTCTCCTGATACATGGAAGTTTCAGGGGTTCAGGCCATTCACATCAGAGAGAATGAAATGCTTCCATTTGGGCTGGGGTCGGGAAGGAGGGAGCATGAGGCTCTTCGACCCAGTGGGTCTCAACCAGGGGTGTTTTTGCCACCCAGGGGCATTAGGCAATGTCTGGAGATATTCTGGTTGTCACAACTGGGGACTGGGGTGCCACTGGCATGTAGCAAGTAGAGGCCAGGGATGCTGCTAGATATCGTACAATGCACAGGAACCATCCACCGAGAATGACCCTGCCCATCAATAGCACTGAGGTTGAAGAAGCCCGCCTCAGAGCAGTGGTTCTCCAAGCGCGATTTCCAGGGCAGCAGCATCAGCTTTACCTAGGAATATGTCAGACACGCACATCTCCGGCCAGGCGCGGTGGCTCACGCCTATGATCCCAGCACTTTGGGAGGCGGAGGCAGGTGGATCACCTAGGGTCAGGAGTTCGAGACCAGCCATGCCAACATGGTGAAACCCTGTCTCTACTAAAAATACAAAAAAATCAGTGGGGGCCTGTAATCTCAGCTACTCGGGAGGTTGAGGCAGGAGAACCACTTGATCTTGGGGGGAGGTTGCAGTGAGCTGAGATCACGCCACTGCACTCCAGCCTGGGCAACAAGAGCGAAACTCAGTCTCAAAAAAACAAAAAAAGGCACATCTCCAGGCTCTAACTCAGATTTTCTGAATCAGAAACAGGGTGGGTCCCGCAGGCGATTCTGATGCATATGCAAGTATGAGACCCTCCTTCTTTTTTATTTTCTTTGAGACAGAAACTCACTCTGTCACCCAGGCTGGAGTGCTGTGTTGCACTCTTGGCTCACTACAACCTCTGCCTCCTGGGTTCAAGTGATTCTCCTGCCTCAGCCTCCCGAGTAGGTGGGATTACAGGCACCCATCACCACGCCCAGCTAATTTTTGTATTTTTAGTAGAGATGGGGTTCCACCATGTTGACCAGGCTGGTCTCGAGCTCCTGGCCTCAAGTGATCCACCTGCCTTGACCTCCCAAAGTGCTGGGATTACAGGCATGAGCCACTGTGCTGGCCAAGACCCTCCTTCTTAAAGCAGTATTTCCCAACTTGAATGATAATAAGTTCGCTAAACTTAGAATCTCCCAGGCTCTTTCCCCAAGATATTCTGTTTCTATAAGTGTGAAGAGAAGTCTCAATGTCAGTATTGTTAACTGCCCTGGGTCATTTTTGTTCACTCAATTTTAATTGCCCTGGGTCATTTTTGTTCATCAAGTCCAGGAAACAGTGCCTAAAAGGATAGGAGAGATTATTCCTTGAAGGCAGAGCTGGGCAAAGAAACATTTCCAGCAAGGGACAGGCTGTATATCCCGATCACCAGGCGTGACATCACCCACCCAGTGAGATCCCCGGACTGTCCCAGAGAGGGCGCTCGGCAGAGGGAGGAGTTTATCCACTTCTTGAACTTGCTCAATCCTAAGGAGTGTTTAGAGCAGGCATCCCGGGGAGGGTGGGGTGCAGCCAGCTGTGCTGTCTTTACTGGGGCAGACACCCACATCCTCCATGCTGTGGGGTTCCTTGGTCTGCAGCATCATTAGATGTCTCTCTAGGTCCCTTACCAGGCATGGAGGTGGAAGGGTCTTCCCAGGGCAGGCTGAGCTAGGTGGGACTGGGCAGTCAACTTGGTCAAAGCAATAAGTGTTTCTGGGCAGGTCTTAAATCTAGGGAGGAAGGGTTTTCTGTCCTTGAGCCTTGCAAATAAGGTCAGTTGCTGATTATCTCTGCAGGACGAGTGGCCTGGATCTTTCAAACAGAAGGTAATCCGAAAATCATTTTTATTTGGCATCACAATGCATAGAGTAATTCTTTTTTCACAGCAGATTCCCCCTAATTACGTTGTGCTTAGATTAATATTAAAGCCAATCTGCATTCCTGGGGCCATAGCAGCTGGCAGTTGGAAAAAGGAACCCGGGAGGCTTCTGATTAGTAAGAGAAGCTAGGCTGGGATTTAAAAGGTGCTGACTTCTAGGCGGGGCATGGTGGCTCATGCCTGTGACCCCAGCACTTTGGGAGGCCGAGGCAGGTGGATCACTTGAGGCCAGGAGTTTGAGACTAGCCTGGTCAGCATGGCGAAATCCCATCTCTACTAAAAATGCAAAGATTAGCCGGGCGTGGTGGCACATGCCTGTAGTCCCAGGTACTTGGGAGGCTGAGGCATGAGAATTGCTTGAACCCAGGAGGTGGAGGATGCAATGAGCTGAGATTGCGCCACTGTACTCCAGCCTAGGTGACAGAGTGATACTCTGTCTAAAAAAAAATAAGAATAAATAAGAAATGGTGCTGACTTTGAATACAGGTTCAACCAGCCCACTTCCGAGGACTCCAGGAAGAAGAACAACATGAGGCCGGGGCTTGTGTTGGTAAAGCTGCGGGGACAGCAGGTGAGGTGCTCCAGGCAAAAGCACCAAGGTGGTGGCGCAGGAGTGAACGACAGGGGGATTGGTTTCAGCAGGCTTGCTAGTGGGTCGAGGCCAGGGACGCTGCTAAACATCCCACATGCAGAGGACAGGCCCCAAAACCTATGGACATTTGGGGCTGCACCAGGCTTTGTGGTGGGGGCTCCACCCACTAATGTCAATAGCATCCAGTCTCCTTCCCCAGCCTCCAAGTGTGGTAATGAAAATGCCTCCAGACATTGCCAAATGTCCTTGGGGGGAAAACTACCCCTGAGTGAGCCCCTGCTCTACACTGTGGCTCAAATGCCAACTATTAAATAGAACTTTCTGGAATTCCCTAGAGCAGCAGCAAAGACAGCTCCTTCTTTCTGGTCCCAAAGTACCTTGTAGCACTTTCTACAGGCAGCCTTCTTGAGTGCCCCTTCTATAGACTGGAACTTCCTGAAGACAGGGACTGGGTCCCACTTGCTCTTTTCTTGGGTCTGATGGTATGATTTTCACCAAGCGCCATGACTAGGAAGCTGACTCCCTGGGTGCCTGTGCGTGCACTTCCTGGGTCCTCAGGGCCCAGGTCTATCACTCTGGTCCCAGGTACTCAGGCTCCAGTGCTTCTGCTTTCCTGTTGGATGTTCCCTTCCAAACTACCTGGGCGGGGGCAGTGAAATGCCTCGCCCAGCCAAATGAAGGGAGACGCCTGGCTCCAGAACCCTTCTGCCCACCCCGTGGCAGACTTCTGGCCTTTGATTCCCCTTGTCCTTTCTTATAAATGCCACAGCTCTGGCCGGGTGCAGTGGCTCACGCCTGTAATCCCAGCACTTTGGGAGGCCAAGGAGGGTGAATCACCTGAGGTCAGGAGTTCGAGACCAGCCTGGTGAAACCCTGTCTCTGCTAAAAATACAAAAATTAGCCAGGTGTGGTGGTGCATGCTTGTATATCCCAGCTAGTAGGGAGGCTGAGGCAGGAGAATCACTTGAACCCGGGAGGTGTTGTAGTG
Source organism: Papio anubis (assembly GCF_008728515.1). Lineage (NCBI taxonomy): Eukaryota > Metazoa > Chordata > Mammalia > Primates > Cercopithecidae > Papio > Papio anubis. The sequence goes on from NW_022161443.1 coordinate 15,553, forward strand.
AGCTGAGATCACACCACTGCACTCCACCCTGGGCAGAAGAGACTCCGTCTCATAAAAAGTAAAAAAACAAAATTAAATTAATAAATGCCACAGCTCTGTGGAGGTGGGGTGGAAGAAAATCACAAATAATAGCTTTTTGTCCTACGGCACTCACTGGATGCTTCACACGTACGCTCTGATAATAATTTCCCCCATGCACACACCACTGAGAAGGAACGTGCTAGTATTCCCATACCCATTCTATAGATGGGGAAACTGAGGCACAGAGCAGCAAAGTGCTTGTCCAAAGTCACAGAGGCCACAAGCGATGAGCTGGGATGTGAACCCAGGCATTTGGCACTGGGGTCTGTGTCTCTGAACCTCGGTGGTCACTTCCCTGTCTGTTTGCAGCTCTTTGTCTCAGCCAGTATTTCTGAGTCCTTTGGATACTTCTCTGGGATGAGACAGCACGGTCTTTGCTTCTCAACCTCCCACCCTGAGCTACTTCCCTGAGGCTGCATCTCAGGTACCCTGGCTGGAGGTG
>NW_022161444.1:0-16027 GCF_008728515.1 Papio anubis
CATTTAATTTGATTGAAAATAACAGTTGTCTCTGACAGTAGAGAAATTATGCTCAAATGATTATTTCTTTGAAGTAAACTTTTGAATTGATTATGTACTTTCAGATTTGACATATTTGATGCTGACTCTCAGAACACAATGGAGAACCCTCCGTCTTCTAAAGTTGCCTTTCTCTGAAATCTGTACAAGTCCTTTGATAATACTATATTATTGAAGTCTCTGGAATGAAAAACTATATACTAATTTAAAGGTATAGATTCAGAATATTGTAGGCGGGGTTAAGAAAAAGTTCTGATGGACTAGCTGGCTGGTTTCTCACCTCATGTTTGCTGAGTTTGTTTCAGTTGTTATAGTCTGTTCTCAGTTTTTATGCACTGCCTTCTTGAATGTTAGGCTTACTTTTTAAATTGACAAATAAAAATTGTATAGTGTATTTATGTTGTACAGCATGAAGTTTTGAAACATGCCTATAGTGTGGAATGTCTAAATCCAAGCTATTTAACATGTGCATTTACCTCACCTGCTTATTATATACACATGAAAAGACGAGAGCACTGCAGGAAGAAGAAAAACAAGGTTCCTAAGTCTCCCCGAGCCAATACTCCTGCAGATCACAGGCCTTTTCTAAGTGGAGAGGAGGAGTTTTGGTGTAAATTGCCTGATCAGGAATTTAGATCCAAAGTCTTTCCTACTATTTCTGTCTTATGCCTTATCACCTCTGCCGTCATTCTAGGGAAACTGAATCTGTCTCTGAAAGAGGATTAAAAGGTATTACCTGTAGGCCGAAGTCCAGAGTGTCCTGGGAAAAAGAGAAAAAGATATACACTTAAAAGATATGGAAGCAAATCTGTCCTCCAACACAATGTCCCAGCCCCAGATCTCCCACCTGAGATTTCTCTACCACCACAACCCACACCAACCAGGGCAGAGAGGAGCAGAAACAGACCATGTGACCCATGAAGCATGAAGTGTCTGTCACAGGATCCAGTGTAATTACATTAGCCCTAGTGGCTCTTCCTTAATTTGCTCCAGGATCTCAAACCAAAGGACCCTACTTGTTAACCTTCCTCTTATCTCTGCAGGCCACAAGCTATTATGCTTTGACATAGAAACCATGCACTGATGATTTCTGGATTAGCAGGACATTGGAGGTCATTTGGGGAAAGAAAGGCTTTATCCAGGGCCACTCATACACTGATAACTAACTTCAGCAAAGCCCTATTTCCTCCTCCAGAAAAGCCTGTGGAGAGACTTAGCTCCCAAAAGCTCCTCACCTTTCTGATTCCTGAAGTAGATGAACAGCCCGGCCCCAGGAAGAGCAGGCCCAGCACAAAGCCCCCGACTCCACTCAGCATCTTGCTCTGTGCAGGTTCAGACCGTGCTCCTGAGAAAGGAAGCCAGGTTTAGTGATATGTATTCCAAACTGAACCTCTTTAGTTGAGACCCTAAGATTCAGAGCTTTCAAAATGGGGAAGAAGACTGCCCTGTAAGAACTAAAATAACTAGTCATTTCTGGGGGGAAAAACGGTTTTCAAATCACACTGAACAGTTACAAGGTCCAGGCATCAAACTCATCAAATATTACAGTCTTGATGTAAGGCACAATTTCAAAATCTGATCAACAGAAAGCCTGAGTCTCAATGAGGTTATGTAGTTTGTCTAGAGTGACAGAGCTAACAAAAAGCAGAGCTGAGATTGGACTCCCCTCATGTCAGGAAGGCCCCTACAGTTCTCTTCTCAGATCACAACAAACAACTCAGATCAACAGCACCAGAAACGCAGTCTCAGACCCAGGGCAGGGCCTGGAGCCCAGGGAGACTGGGTGACCCTGACCTGTGCCATCATGGGGAGGTTCAAAAGAGGGACAGCCTCTCCTGCCTGGCAGGCATGACTGCTTCTCCAGGAGGTACCAGTGTTTCTAGAAACTATTATAGGGCTACCCCCAGTGAACCATGCTGATGGAGACGAGAACATGAAGCAATTGAAAATAGGATGTGGGAGAGGAGAAATCTGACACTCAGGGATTAGCAAAGTCCCCTTCTTGGTGAGTGAGAAATTCATGAAGTCAGAAAACTGCTCAATCCATTGCATTGTGAGAGGGCTGCTCACGCTTGGGTGCTCCAGTTGGCAGGTTCCACTCTGAGGAACTGTTTCCAGCATCACCAGGGTCTGGAAGGTCCAGTCTCCATTCTGGATCAGGCCTGTGGACACCACCCCAGCCTTCTCTTCCTGGCCGTTCTGGAAACACCTGACTTCAATGCTGCCTGCATAGAAACCACTCACAGAGCAGACCAGGAGATTGTGGTGCTGCAGAGGCTCGGTCTTTGCAGGATACACAGTCACCTTAGGTTGGACTAGGAGAAAAAAAGGCAGAGAACGAATCAGGAAGTTAGAGTCTCCTTGTTTGACTGTCTGCTTCTCTGTAAACCCAGGGTCTGACTTTGACCAGGCCTCCAGCACAGCTGGCCATGTGGTCTTACAGCATCATCAGTCTGGAATTTAATCTTGATAGTGTGGACCCATTAGATTTGAGAAATGTTGTAAAAATTGTATTTGTTTCTTCTAGCTTGAAATTGGGATGCATTGTCAACGTGTTTACAAATCTTTGAAAGTACAGAGTATAGTAATTAAAGCTGATTTCTGCATCAGGTTGCCTGGTTCAAATCCAGGGTCTGCCTTTTACTGGTTGATGCCGGAAGAGTTTTTTGATGCTTCTGTGTCTCATCTTTCCCACATATAATGTAGGTTAATTATACTAATTTACCTCTTGGGGTTATATGAAGATTAATGCACATAAAATATATAAAACAATGACTAAAGATAGCCTTCAGTTTATGAAGTCAGAAAGCTTCTCACTCCATTCCACTGTAAGAGAGCTCATTACACTTGGGTGCTCCACTTGACACCTATTTACCATCCTTGTAGAGCTTGAGAGAAAAATATGATTTAAAGCAATGTGAAAAGACAAAGGGACTGAGTAGGGTACATGAGGAAACCGAGTATGAATTTTTAGGAATACTGCCGCCATACACTCACACCTTAGAACACCACAGAAATGGTTCTGACCCGGGAACGTGGGACAGACAGAAATGATTCTCCAAATCTTTATGTTCCTGGAAAATCCTGAGATTTAGGAATTAAGGAAAGTCATTTTAGTTTTGAAAATTCTTATATTTACATTGAGCTGATCAATGCATCTCCCGCGCAAAACAAGCAGAAATGATTCTCCAAATCTTTTCTTTTTTTGAGATGGAGTCTTGCTCTGTCGCCCAGGCTGGAATGCAGTGGCACCATCTTGGCTCACTGCAACCTCCGCCTCCGGGATTCAAGTGATTCTCTTGCTGCGGTCTCCAGAGTAGCTGGAACTATAGGCGCGTGCCACCATGCCTGGCTAATTTTTTGTTTTTAGTAGAGATGGGGTTTCACCGTGTTAGACAGGATAGTCTCCATCTCCTGACCTCGTCGTCCACCCTCCTCAGCCTCCCAAAGTGCTGGGATTACAGGTGTGAGCCACCGCGCCTGGCCGATTCTCCAAATCTTTCTCCTAGAAAGGCATGAGTCCTAAAGCAGCGAGAAGGATTAAGGAAGGGCACTTTAATTTTGAAAGATTCTCTCTCAAAAATACAAACAACAAAAAACAAAACCCGAAAACAAACAAAACTTTAATTCAAGAAGTTAGTTTCACAATCATTTCAGCTATGTAAAAATATAAACACTAAGAAAACAAACAAAAAAAGAAATTTAGACCTAAAGAAGCTTCAGAATTGCCTCAGAGGTCTCCTCTGTTCTCCTGGAAGTTAATCTAATGCTTTTGCAAACAAACACCATGCACTTTTATTTCAGAGATTACATGAAGGGTGTGTGCCAGGGATAGTCTGGAACTGGCCCCTTCACATTATCCCGAACCTCCCATACCCCTCAGCTCTCCTCCCCTAAACCTTCATCCCAACCACATACACCTTACACTTCCCTTCCCTGCATCTCTAAGGATCCAGGACAATCAAGGTCTCCTCTCTGTCCAGCCACCTGCTCCCACCTCCCATGTCACCTCCCCACAGAGACCTCCAATGATAAGAAGAAGCCCACTCCTGCCTCCCCTCCCAAAACAGCCACACAGACACAGACAAATCCACATTCTACACACACCTGTGCTCTCAGAACTGCTTGCTGGGGATTGAGAGGATTCTAAATGGTCACAGATGGCGCTCTCTCTCTCTCTCTCTCTCACACACACACACACACACACACACACACACACACTCAGATTTCCAGCTCACGGTGACTCAGGCCCCCCCACCTGCAGCTCTCACCTCATCGCTGCTCTGTGAAGCTCTCAAAAACCCTGTAATTGTATCTGCAGTAGGTGTCCACCTTGTCCCGCTTCTCCTCCAGGATGCCCTTCTGGCTGTTCCAGTTCTCCGCGACAGGCCGCTCCAGTTCCGTCACCGCCTGGAACTCCCCCAGGTCGCTGTGGAAGCGCAGGTTCTCCTCCCGTTTATGGATGTTTCTGTTCAGGTACCGCACCCGCTCAGTGCCATTGAAGATATGACACTCACATTTAGCCTGCTCCAAGAAACGTGCTGTGGGGACACGAACGATCCAGTCACAGGGATGGCCTCCGAGGAAGACACTTACACTGACGCCGCCATCCAGGGCTCCCTGGGTGGGGTGCAGGCCCTGGGAACCTTGATCCGCCCCACCTGCAACCCTGACCACGCACACCCCAGGGGCTCATCCTCTGTCTTCCCGAGGCCTACGGGGTTTGGGGGATCAGGGGGGAAAACTACCACTGATTCCAAGGCTTTTGGGATCCCCTCCCTGCCTCCAGCCTGTTCTGGAGACCTCCAAGCAGGAGCTGGAGGAGGATCTGCCCAGCACTGCAGCCGGCGCTGCCTCCTCCTGGGAACCTCCACCCCACAGACACTCTCTGCTCCTTCCTTCATCCCACAGGCTTTACCCGCTCCTTAACACCCACCGCATTCACCCTGTGAACACTTCCTTAGTGATGACCTTGTGCCTGGCCTGCGCTGCCTCTAGGAATCCAAACAAGGGAAAACAGACCTCTCCACTCTGCTGGGGGAGATTAAAGAGCAGTGAAAGCGATGGCCAAAAACCAAACACACAAGAGCTTAGACAGGAATGAGAAATATCAGAAGTGTGGAGTTCTAGAGCAGAGAATAATAGGATGATCTCAATTACATTAGGGTGCCAGAGAAGGACCCTCTGAAGAGTGACAGTTCAGATGGGACTTGACAGGTTAAGCAGGTGTGAGCCAGGGGGCGGAGTGGAGCCTGTGTGTCTGTTTGGACAAAATGGGGGAGATACACTTCAGGTTTAGGAAATCTCATGTACAAAAGCTTGAATTGATGAACTTCTTCAAGAAACTAGAACAAAGTTCACTAAAGCGGAAAGGTGAGGGGAAGGAAGGTAAAATATTAGCCTGGGGAAATCACAAGAAGCCAGATATTAAGAGTCTCGTGGGTGGTGTTAGGATTTTGGATTTATACTAAAGACAATAGAAAAGTATCAAAGAGTTTTAAGGAGAATAAAACCATGATCCCTGTAAATGTCCACAAACCTTCCTTTGCATTTCTAAATCCACAAAGCTCAGAAATTCAGTTAAAAGAAATTTGTTCCCAAAACTCATTTGGCAAATCTCATCTGATGAGGGTAAGTGGTCAAAGGTGTCTCAGAGCTCTTATTGGTGACATGTGCTTCTGTAGTTTCAATACATGTAAACATACATACATATATGTGTGGAAATATACACATATGTAAAACACTATATATTTTTGATGTTTTTGTCTTTATGTTTGATTGAAGTGTGAAAATGACAAAAATCACTTAAAAATAATCCTGTGGGTAAAAGTGAAATGAATAAATAGAAGCATTTTACATTGTGAATAACATCAAATGTAGAATCACTACAGAAATCTGAGGCATGTTAGTGAGAAATAATTGCAGCAGCATCACTATTTGTGACTTACAAGGGCAAACTGTTGAAAGTTAATAGAGATAGTGATGACCAACAACTCATGAAAATGTTGAAAAATTTGCATAAGGCAAAAAATAAATATGAAGCTATTGAACTTGCATTGACTAAATTGCCATGGTCCCTGTTGGACTGAACCAAGGAGGATGAACAGGGGAATAAAGACAAAAGACAGAAGAGTATATTTGGAAGAAGGGATCAGGGGACACCTTGCTCTTAGTGAACAAGGATCCTGAGGTTTGAGCTCCCTTCATATTTACTGAAAAGAGATAGCGAGAAGAGGGTGTGTGTCAGTCTGCTGCTTGATCCAGAGCAGGTTTGCAAGACTGCATTCCTCGAACAATAGGCTCTAGATGTCCCAGTACATAACCTCAAGGAACCTGGCACTAGGGAGTGATTGCCCTCAGCAAACCTTCTGGCGCCAGCACAGAAGCAAGTTTGCTCACATTCTGTATTCGTGATAAACAGTTTGCTGTTTGACCATATAGCCTCTGGGGAATGTTGAGTTGGTCATGATTCTCCAGCCTCCGGCTCTCTACGTTTCCCTCTTTCTGTTCATGTATTAATTGAAAGAATGTAAGGCCAGGTTGGGCAGCTCTCATTTTCTGACTGGTGGTCCATTCAATTTTACAGACTATGAACAGAAGACAGAGACAAAACAACATTATTCCCAGAATTACATGTGAGATGTTAAGGTAGTGTTTTAGGTAGGTCCCAGGATTGAGGTTCTCCAAGCCTTGCTGGAATTCAGTCCAGGCTTATAAAGAAAGCTGAAATTCTTGAGTTTACTTATTTAAGTCAAGAATTTTGTTTTGTAATTCACCAATATCAAAGGTGATGTCAGATGTGAAAGTTCCCTGCAAATGGACTTTCACAAGGTCCCATGGATACTCACTTTGGTTACATTCTGAGTTGGTTACACAAATATGAGTGTGATTAAAATGACAATGCAATTGCTGCAACTGTAAGCTTTGTACTTGTTCTCCTAACCATAGAACCATAGATTTCAACATTACCACTTCAGTTTTTAACTCAGTGTTAATTTTATTCTGAAGTAGCCATGCCTGGTCGGCCATACGCTTCCAGTTCTCCATGTAATAAGCTGTTTGAATAGAACTGTGCAAAGCTCCAGAGGACATCACAACAGAAGTTATTAGTGTGACCAAGGAAACAAGAGCAAAAATTATCATGCCTAAGGCTGTATGGGCACGATGAGTAAGCTGAGTTAGAAAACATTTCACATAATACAAAGCAGGTGTGGCAGTCCAAGGCTTGGACAGACTAACAGGAGTTCATAGTCAAGGGACATGACCCAAAATTATCAAGGTAGAGATATTATGTGTTTGCAAAGTGCTATGCTTAATGCAGTGATATAACTGGCAAGATTTACAGGTGAAAACACAAACCGTAAATTGAGTGGTGATATTCCCTACAAATGTAACATTAAAACTGTGTTGCTTACTATTGCTGTTATTGGATAATATCCCAACCCAGATGCTGCCATTCATAAATGGAGGTGCTGCCTTCCATAACATCTCTTGCATTGGTCCTTTCCTCCCTAGATAATGCCCCTGAGGAAGAGGCAGGCTAAAGCCTGCTCCATGCCAAGCAATCTGGGCAGCAGAATGGGATTGGAGCCTGGTGTGGTACAAGAAGAAGGATTATGAGCTTGCCACCAACGCCAGCGAAGTTTGTGCCATGATTTCTGATTATTAGCTTTTCCATCTAGTTGACCTTTAGGTCCCCAATCCACAATATCTCCAGTTAACATAGATTATTTTTAGCCAGTGGGCCAAGACACTGGGTCCACAGAGGGGGATAGGAACTATTGAAGGGAATCCATTCCATATGGTCAGTACAATTAGGGCGACTGGCCCGGGAATGGTCAGTTAGCACACCAGTTACATTAATAGAACCAAGACTTAACAAGTACATGATTTTTCCATAGTGACTCAACCATGTTTGAGCTTGAATTGTAAGACAGCTATGGCTGAGCGACGTCTTTGCGGCGATACACAAAGGGGTCCTTCCAGTGGAGCGGTATAATTGATGACATTGTTCTGAGAGTCCAACTGTTCTATGTTAGGGGGAGTTAGGGGTCCTGGAGTCCACGCTCCCTGATCATGATAGATCTCAGGGGGAGTGTCACTCCAGGGTATAGGCCGTACTGCTGGGGGATTGGGAATATATGCCCAATATATTTTTGCCTCTGCACAAGGAAAACATACCACACAAGACATTATGGCTATCATAGCCAAAAACGTGGAATCAGGAGTTTTTGCCTGTCCCTGATGCTCCAATAGTTTCTTAGCTTCCTGCATGGTTTTCCTGAGTTGCCCCCAGTTTATGGGGGTTGATGTTGTTGTGACTCTGATTAGCCTTCTCTCTGTCTTCGCACTCAGGCTCAGCTGACTCACGGCTCGTAATGGAGGGACCGGGCCAATTGTTGACCACCCTGGGCTCCTCCAGTCTCCTGTTCCAGGGTCGCACGCACCTTTAAGGCACCAACATGGTTTGTCCATCTCCTGTAAAAACACAAGCATACCCTCATCCCCATGTCAGCAAATCCACCGGACTTTTCCATTGTGCTTTTTCTGGAGATTTCCATAACACCTTTGGAAAACCTCTCCTCTTTTTCTCTAACAGTGGCCAATGTCTTTCTGCTGCAGTCTTACCATCCATACCAGCAGTCAAAAAATTTAAAGTAAATAAGGCTAAATGTAACTTTGATTGCAGTGGTAACTTGTCTCCTACTCCTCTTTTTTGTCTTTCCAATATGCGTTATAATGTTTGATGTGCCTGCTCTATAGTGTCTTGTCCTCTAGGATTATAAGGAATTCCTGTTTTATGGGTTATAGCCCAAAGCTGTAGGAAATTTTGAAAAGCATGACTAGTATAAGCAGTTTTTACTTCTTTAGGTATCCCCATATGAGCAAATGACGACAGACAATGTTGCCGCACATGACCAGCTGTCTCACCTGTTCGACATGTAGCATGCAGCATATGTGAATAAGTGTCTATAGGCACATGAAGCTTACCAAAGGCTGCTATGTGTGTAATATCCATTTGCCAAATTTCATTTGGAGCCAAGCCTCGTGGATTACATCCTTCTACAGGTGTGGCTCCAGAGACATGCTGGCAAGTAGGACAGGCTTCTATTATAGACCTACCTTGGCTGTGAGACAAGCAAAACAAATGAGTAAGGGCAGAGGTGTTTTGATGTAGTAATACATGAGAGGGTTGAGCTTGCTGAAACACAGAACCAGTCAATGTATCTGCTCTATCATTACCTAGAGATAGTGCTCCAAGAAGTTGTGTGTGAGAGCAAGTATGAGAAATACAAAAAGGAGCTGCATGAGAGTGAAGAGTTTGTTGAAGTCTTAGGAATGAATTAATTAGTTCTGGTTCTAGAGTACTTTTAATTATAGCAGTTTCTATATGACTGGCTACATGTACAACATAAGATGAATCACAGCCAATGTTGTCAAGATCTGAAGCTGTGAGCAATAAAACGTGAACAACGGCAATCAACTCTGAGCATTGAGCTGAAACCCAGAGGTCATTATTGTTTGAGTATGCTTGGGTCCATAAAGAGCTGCACGACCTTAGGAAGATCCATCATTAAAATAGGTTTGTCCACATGCAATAGGCTTGTGATGAGTATTCGCAGGAAGAATGAAAGAATAGACTTTTTAAAATTTTGTCTGAGGGATAGTGAAAGCAAAGGTTTTTGTGGCTGTAGCCGGGAGGCACGTTGTTGCTGAAACATCTGTTCTACAAGCTGTAACTCAGTTTCTACCTCTTTGATCAGTTGCCACGGGGAATTTAATGAAGAATCTCCTTGTAGGGTTTGATAAAGATGTGTAAGTTGATAAGTGGCAATACCTGGCATCCAGTGCAGCCAATTAATATCCCCTAACAACTGTTGAAAATCATTTAAAGTCTGTGACATGTCTTTATGGAGAACTACTGTTTGAGGCCGTACACTGCTTTCAGTAACAATATTGTCTAAGTAATGGTATGGCGAAGTTGTTTGTACTTTTTCTGGAGCTATTTTGAGATTCCATTTAGTTAAAGCCTGCTTTGTTTCTCAGAATAACTGATGTAAGACTTGATCTGTAGGAGCAGCCAAAAGAATGTCATCCATAAAATGAATGATGTAAGCAGTAGGAAACATATTTCGAGGCTCCTTTAATGCCTGTCCTACAAAATGCTGACATAGCGTAGGACTGTTAAGCATGCCTTGGGGTGAAACTCTCCATTGCTAGCAAGAAACAGGCTCTCTTTGATTAATAGAAGGCACAGAGAAGGCATATTGAGACTTATCCTTCTCTTGCAATGGTATAGTGAAGAAACAATCCTTAAGATCTATTGCTGCAAGAGGCCAGTCTCTAGGAATGACCACTGGAGTTGGCACACCTTGCTGTAACGGACCCATTGGTTTAATTTTTGCATGAACAGCTCTCCAATCATGCAGCAGTCGCCATCTGGGATAGATAGATTTCCCATGTAATTGTTCTCCCAAACCCTTTATTTCCTCATTTCTCCTTTCGTGGAGAAGGGTGTAATTTGCAGGGAATAAGCAACATTTGAGCAATATATTCTCCCAGTTCAAAAACCCAAAGATCTTTTGACATTAAAACTACTTGAATTTCTGCTTCATAATCAGAGTCAGCTACTCCAGGGACTACAGTGATGCCTTGCAAATTAAGGGGGCTTTTGCCTAAAATTAGTCCCATGTATTCTGCTGGTAAAGGTCCCCAAATGCCAGTGGGAGCTTTGGTAGGTTTGTCGCCGCCGACGAATGTAGTTCTTTCTCTGGCGGAGAGATCGAATCCTGTCCTTCCTGGTGTTCCTGGGGTGATGAACACCAGGAATCAATGTTTCTCCTGAGACCCATCCCTGAAGTGGGACTGTGGTCTGAACTGGAAATGCCCTCATTGTTTGAGGGGCTCGGGTCCAGGCCCCCTTCTAGTTTCCTGACAGGGGGGTGCTGTTTTGACGAAATTTTGAGCGGCACTGATTAGCCCAGTGATTTCCTTGGTTACAGTGGGGACAAAGTCCTGGTGCTTTTTTCCACTGGGTGAGGCACTGCGTTGTAAGGTTCTTTCTGTCCTGAGATCTGGCGGCATTCCTTTTTAAAATACCCAGTTTTTCTATAATTATAATATTTTCCTATTTTAGGGTTTGACCGTTGGCTCCTTTTAGATTTGTCAACTGCTAAATTAGCCATTGCCTGAGCTAATATTGTAGAGCGATGAAGCTCAGTTCCCACATCTTGACAAGCTCTGAGAAGATTTCCTAAGTTTTTTGTACACCTCACAGGTGCCAATGCACATTTACAATCTGCGTTTGCATTCTCAAAAGCTATAGTTAAGGTTAGCATTTCTGCAGCAGTGGTGTGAGGAATCTGATGCTTCATTGCCTCTTGTAATCATGCAAGAAATTGTGCATAAGGTTCCTGCAACCTTTGCATGATGTGTAAAAAGGATTGTACTGGGACTCCGTCTTCTGGAATTGTGGCCCAGTCGCATTTAACAGCCTGTGCACACTGCTAGTGTTTGGGAGTGTCGTTTGATGTTCCAGGTCTGAATAAGGGCCAGTACCTAACAGCATGTCCTGTGTAATGTCTCTGTGTCCAGCCACACGATTCTGTCTAGCCTGGTCTGCACACATTTCTTGTCAATTTAAATTCCATGTCAGGTATGCACTAGGAGACAAACAAGAGTGAGCCAAATGCTTTATATCGAAGAGTAGAAGGCGCATAGCTCAAATACAGATTCTAGCAATCCTAAAGTGAATGGGCTCGGTACACCATTGTTTATCACACTCGTTTCAATTCCTTCAACAACTTAAACTCTAGTGGAGTGTGTTCATGAATAAGTTGCTATGGATTATTTGGATCAGGCCTTACAGAAATAGGAAAAGTGTAAGGTCCTAAGGGCTCTCCAGCTATGGCAGCAGAGTGTAAAATTCTCTGTATTGGGGTCTCTATTTCTGCTACTGAAGGAAGCAGTACAGATGTTTCTGCTATTGGAGGAGGTGGTATAGGCCAATTTTTATCCTCCCTCTCCTGTTTTTTATTTTCGATTGAAGCTGTGGGTGGGACAACAGATTCTTTCAGATTTTTAGACTCAGAGCATCACTCCTGCTGTCCAGCAAAATCAGAAGGAGATAATGGCAGAAGCACAGTATGGACTAAACTCCAAGTGGAGAAAACAGAAGGATCAACTTTGAGACATTTCTGTGGAGCCCATTTTAATCCTTCTGCTCTGTCCCAATTTACCATATCAAGAGTGCCTGTCTGTAGGAACTATGGGTTAAGCATAATAACCTCGTGCAGCATCTTAGTTAATGTCTAGATCTAACCTGAGCACCAGATTGTTTCAACAAAACTTTAAGCAACTGCACATAATGTTTTTCTTCAATAGACAAATTCTGCCCCATGTTACCCTGATTGAGAAAACTTCCTGTTCCCAGTACTCCTTTAAAGCACTGCTACCAGTACCTCTTTAGGACACTCATCAGTACCTCTTTAGGGCACTGACCTTATATCTCCTGCCAGCAGACTCATCCCGGGGTCCCCATTTGTCTTATCAATTTCAGTTCCTCTGCCCCAGCAGACCTTCTTTGCGCACAACCTCATGTCCCTGTGTTTGGAAACCACTATGGCGTTGCCCTGTCACTGTTTGAACACCACTATGCTGTGGACCCTGTTGGACTGCACAAAGGAGGATGAATGTGGGAATAAAGACAAAATACAGAAGAGTATATTTGGAAGAAGGGGTCAGGGGGCACCTTGTTCTTAGTGAACAAGGAACCTGACCTTTCAGTTCCCTTCGTATTTATTGAAAAGAGGTAGAGAGAAGGGGGTGTGTGTCAGTCTGCTGCTTGATCCAGAGCAGGCTTCCAAGACTGCATTCCTTGAACAATAAGCTCTAGATGTCCCAGTAGATAACCTCAAGGAGCCCCACGCCACGGAGTGATTGCCCTCAGCAAACCTTCTGGCAGCTGGCACAGAGGAGAGTTTGCCCCTATTCTGTATTCCTGATAAACAGTTTGCTGTTTGATCATATAGCCTCAGTGGAATGCTGACTTGGTCGCAATTCTCCAGCCTCCGGCTCTCCACACTAAATGGATTCAATAAGAAAGTGGTTGAATGTATGCAACTGTCTAGTTTTTTATAATGAAACAAGCAAAAGTGAAGCATAAAGAAGTGAATTGGGTGCTGAGTGTATAAAAGATGTGAGTCTAGAATTTTCAGAAAGAGCACAGTGTGAATCAGTGCTCTCAGCCTCAGCACTATGGACATTTTGGACCAGATAATTCTTTATTGGTGACGGAGGCTGTTCTGAACATTGTAGGTTCTCTAGCAGTGCCCCTGTCTTCTACTCATTAAATATCAGAAGAAACCCCTGTTGTGACAACCAAAAATTGCTCAAACATTGCCACAGGTTCCCCAAGGGAGATGGGAGGGAGGAGAGGGGTGGTGAACTATGCCTGGGTAAGCACCACGGGTGTGAACCATCTGAAAAAATCTGTGTTGAACAAGCCACTAGTAGTTATGGAGCAGCTGAGAATTACATTGAAAAATATCTGTGAATATCTTGGTCCTATATAAAATGAATGTTTCATAGAATTCTGGTCCCAATACAGTGCTATCTTTCCAGAAAATGAACTTGTTGAGAACCAAGATTTACTGATTTCCTTGCATTACCAACCAGTCACCAAATCATATCATTTATCTTTCATATCATCTTCTTTCTTAATTTCTGTGCCACTGGTCCACTAATTAAATGTGGTAGTGAATCATAACCACAGCTATTTTATTCCCATTAAATGCCCCAACTAACTCATGTTTTTCAGTCTCCTACTCCTAACAATACTGGCAGGCATCAAATTTCCAGCCTTGGCCAGAGGGAGAACTCTCAATTTTGTAGTCAAGTCCCCTCAGAAAGGGAGAAACCAAAAAAACGACATTCTTATACAGACAGTTTACAAAATATGAGCAGGTCCCCAGACTTGAGTACGACCTTCACAAAGCTCCTTTTGCCCTTTAGAAATGATGCAGAGAGGTGTGCACCCTGGATCAAATAATGTCTATCTTTTTATTCTTAAATTATTTAAGCACTTTCTTTACACAGGGAAAGTTAACAAATAAACATGTGTGAAGTCGCTGTCACTGTGGCTTGCATGATTAACACTGTAATCCATGCTCATGTGTCCCAGTTAGGGTTGAAAGGTTTAGCAAATAAAACCAGAGGATGCTCACTTTAATTTGGATTTCCAATAAATTACGGTGTGTATCTGAAATTCAGACTTAACTAGGAACCTGTATTTTATTTGGCAACGCCAGGTCAACTTCCTAGTCAACCCTCAGAACAAGGAGTGATTTAATACTTACTCGTGTTCTTCAACACATGCCTATGATAGACATATAGAACTTTTAAAATGATAAATGCAAAATGAATGAAAGTTCCTCCTATACATTGGAACTAGAAGCCCTTGCATCTCTGCTCCCGCTTCAATAAACAACCTAGTACATATGAATATCAGACATTTTTTCAGCAATTCAGGCACAAACTGGTCACTACTCACTAATGATGGACAAACTCTCAGTCTCTAGAATCAGAAAATCTGAATGGAAACATGACCTCTTCTACTTGGGTCAATTTTTACCAATCATAAGCCTTTTTGTAATTAGTCAAATGCATTTAATAATAGCATCATCCTCACAGGATTATTTTTAAGCATAAAATTAAATAATGACTCTTGTTAGCACAGACCACATAATAAACACTCAAATGTATTCCCATTTTAATTTTTTGATCCCTATAACTGGAGCTCACATTATTTTTCCTGTTCCTTGATTCTAAAGCAATTAGTATCTTCATCATGATTTTGCAATTGTTTTCTGTTCTTCTATTAGTTTCATAAAGAATTGTCATTGTGAAAACATAGGGCAGAAACACTGGTTTATGTCTAATAAAGCACTATACCTGAACCTCACACAAAAGGCATCTGCTGACATAAAAGAAAGGGACACTCTACATGCTCAGATTTAAACTGTAATCTGATTTCCAGCACTACATTTGGGATATTGGGTTTTACTTATATCTTCTCAATTTTAGATTCCAGAGATGTATATGTTTTTAAACACCACAGATACAACAGGATCCTTATTGAAATCGCATACTGAAAATCAAAGGCCTGGTACACAGTCACTGCAAAATATTACATGGCATATATCGATGGAGACCAGATTCATTTCAATCATCACTCCATTCTCATGACCTAGAGTAATAACTAGTATATTCTACCTCACAAATAAATATGGTCTGTATGAAATACTGGCCATGTGACATTTTGCATGAGCAGTCACCAGCGCACACAGGGACTCTCTTGTATTTCCTTGCCACTAATGACTGAGCATCTCTGGTTCACAGGTCCTCCTCCTTCTCTTCAGCCTCTTTAGCCTTTTCCTTTCAATCCAGCTGGCTCCCTAAACCCAGAGCACAGTCCTTCCCTGAAGCTCACTACTCAAAACAGTCAACCTTAACCTCATCCTCACTTCTACATGCTCTTCAAATGGTCCAATCCATTTTCCATCCTGGATACTCCATTGACTGCAAGTATCAACTCCAGCAAACCCAGCACTTGCTCCTCTCTCACATTCTTACTTCACCCACTTAGTGATACTCACTGCCTTCTCCCCTCTTCTTGAAAAAGATCTATTTTCCTTGACTTACATACATTATGTTCTCTTGGTTTTTCTCCAGCATCCCTGGGGCTACCCCTCTGTCCCCTTTGCTGGCCTGTGCCGCCTTCTTTTTTCTACACACATGCTATTACCCTATGTAATCTCTTCCACTCCCTGGAATTTAACAGAGTTCACGTATTGATGCCGTCAACATAAATACCTCCAGCCCTGGACTCACCATGAGTCTCTTAAATTCCATTGATCTTCTGATTATTCCACATAAATGTAAATAAATCATTTCCAACCACCCACTTCAAATAATTTCCTCCCACAAT
>NW_022161445.1:0-319 GCF_008728515.1 Papio anubis
CTGTTGGCTATATGAATGTCTTCTTTTGAGAAGTGTCTGTTCATATAGCCAACAGACACATGAAAAAATGCTCATCATCACTGACCATCAGAGAAATGCAAATCAAAACCACAATGAGATACCATCTCACACCAGTTAGGATGGCAATCATTAAAAAGTCAAGAAACAACAGGTGCTGGAGAGGATGTGGAAAAATAGGAACACTTTTACACTGATGGTGGGATTGTAAACTAGTTCAACCATTGTGGAAAACAGTATGGCGATTCCTCAAGGATCTAGAACTAGAAATACCATATGACCCAGCCATCGCATTACTGGG
>NW_022161445.1:7106-16016 GCF_008728515.1 Papio anubis
ATACGTATGTAACAAACCTGCACGTTGTGCACATGTACCCTAAAACTTAAAGTATAATAATGAAAAAATAAATAAATAAAAATATAGAACACTAAAAAGAAAATAAATAAAATAAAAAATACATTTTATCATTTTGACTTATTTTTGTTTTGTGTTTTAATACCTGATGATTTAGGTAAGTCAAAAAAGTAAAGCCCTAAGGCAGGGGTGTGTAATCATTCAGCTTCCCTGGACCATATTAGAAGAATTCTCTTGGGCCACACATATAATACACTAACACTAATGATAGCTGATCAACTAAAAAAACAAATAGCAAAAAAAAAAACAAAACAAAACAAAAAAAAAAACAAAAAAAAAACTCATAATGTTTTAAGAAAGTTTACAAATTTGTGCTGAGTTTCATTCAAACCCCTTCAGGGCCACATGTGGCCTGCAGGCCACGGGTTGGACAAGCTTACTGGGACATGCGTTTATATAAGCACAACCTCAGCTGTAGCAATGGTTGAATTTACCATTCTAGCTAATAAGGAAGTAACACTTTCAAAACACATTATGCCATGTTTATTTTTGGTAGACAATACTGATTAGTACCAAATCAAATGGGCACCTTCCAAATGGAGAATATCGTGGATCAATTATCCCTGTGTGGAGAGACAATTCAAAATCCAGATCAACACTTATATGTGCCCCCATAAGACATGATTAGTGATTTGATGTAATTTGTGAAAACATTAAAATGTGAGATTACTTCAGAACTTTTTCAGTGAACTAAGAAAATTCTGACTTAGAATTTTTCACTAGAGAATATTTTGAGGCTGAACTCGTTCAATTTACTTATTTGTTATTAAGTAACAGATTACTTAATTAAGTTAGTATTTTTATTTCAGGTTTTTAAATGTCTAGTAAAAATACAATTGATTTTGAATAGGGAGACTAATATGCATTAAAGGTAGACATTTTTAAATAATGGAGATAAGAGAATGAATACAAGTTTTTGAAGTGTTATGATTGAAGAATTTGTTATAATAATGAGTGACAATAAGACAGTTCCAAATCACTGCTTAAACATAGCATTGGGCTTTGTTTCTTAGAAATAAAGGATAGTTTACTTAAAAATGTATCATTTATTGTCCATAATACAAATTTAATTAAAGCATTTTCTTCTTTTAATAGACTAGAAGTAAACATCAGAACATATGACAATTCCATTCCAAGTAAGAATTTAGTTAATGAAGTTTAACTTTTCTTAGATTGGAAAATAATTTTAGGAACTAATGACTAGTGTATTCCAGTAAATGTGATAAAGCAGAAACTGCTATGAATTTTTGTAAAAATTTTATAAAAGCATGTATGCGTGATATTTGTATGTGTATGTTGGTTGGTGTACATGTGTGTGTATATTTCTGGCCGTGATGTAGATTTGCACTCACTGGTTTTGAAGAAAGATTTATTTAGTTTGCTCTCCTTCATAATACAAACCAATTTTACTTGTGTAAGATTCCCTTGTTTTTAGAATTCATAATTACAGTAAAGAGGTCAAATATAGTCAGAGAGATGAAAATAGTTAATGAACAACCCATTTGTTAAACAGCTGCAACTTTAGGAACGTTTACTTTAATATACTGAGCCGAAATCTGCCTGCACTGCTATAACTATTACCTATTGGTTCTAGCCCACTCCTCAGGATACATATAAAAGAAGTCTATAACATTGTGATTAAGAGCATGGGCTCTGGGCCCAAAGCACCTAGGTTCAAATCAACTCTGCTACTTACTAGCTTTACGATTTGGAGCAATTAATTTAACCTCTCCCCATCTCTGTGTTTTATTTTTCCACATCCGTAAAATGGAGACAATTATATTACCTAATTCAAAGCATTGTTATAGAGATTAAACAAGTTTACTAAAATGCTTAGAACACAGTCTGGCACATAGTAAACACTACACGAGTGTTAGTGGTTGCAGTTATGCTATTATTACTATGACTACTTTTCACCAATATAGCAGCTCTTTAAAAATCTAAATATAGTAACCATATCTCTGATTAGTCTCTCCGTCCCCAAGAGAGCTATGTTGAGTTTCGTTACCAGTTCCACTTTTGACATAGTTTTCAGATAGTTTGATCTTCCTGATCACACTATTCTGGTTATCCTCAAGTATGTATGTCCTTCTTTAAATACAATCTCCAGAATGGAATGCAGTGTTTCCACCTAGGGCCCTAATTCCTGCAGTTTGGGATGCCGCTGAGGTCAAAGACGTGCTAAAAGAAACACTCAGATGTAATCAATCAAGACTTTTACTGACTGTTGTCAACATCGTGCTAGTTATTATGAAGACTATAGAAGAAATTTTATTGTCTGCAATCTAACTAAAGTGACATAAAGAAAAAAAAGCCAGGATAGAGGAGATGATGTAGATATTTTCAAGGAAACAGTAAATCTCTATTTTCTATTCCTACTGTCTGATTCTATTATTTTACCATCATGATTTAAGTATCTGTGAAAATTAGTTTAATGTAGAAAATAAAATTACAAATTTATTTTTAATAAAATTCAATGATAAATAAGAAAAATAGTTTTTATTTTCTCTGATTGCTATGCAAATAAAGTAGGAACTCTGAGAAAAAATCTATATTTTAATTTATAACTTAGTTTAATTTAAATAATATGTTTCTTTTTCAAGAATATTTCAGGTCTGTGGAACATCTGACATTAACTCCAAGTTGTTTATTATCCTTTTTCATTTAGTCAGTGAATCAAGCAGAAAATCATGGAATCAAAAACACTTTGCTTTGACATTTCCCAAACCACCCCAGAGAGGTACAAATGATAAATCAAGACCTTTGAAATCACAAATAACAGTTACTGTAAGTATAGAAAAAGTCATTTTTAAAAACAAAATCTAAGTTGGTAAAGCATATATAAATATAAGACCTTTGTAACTTGACTTTTACTACCTGTTGGAAGATTTTTTTTTTTAATTTGTAATTTTCTGTACAACAGACTGCCCCTACTGCTTTAGATTAAGCTCATATTTCTACATAATTATCCACATCAAAGACATTATCTAAGCAAGCTGGAGAACCTAATACTGCACCTGGCAAGTTCTATCAGGCATGTTTACCAACTGCAAAAAGCAGTTAAAATTTATATATTAGAGCAGAAACTGATCTTGATGAGGTTTCAAGGTCTCCTTATTTTACAAAATATGAAATTCAGGAGACTCGATATTAAGAGATTCAAGTTTTCTACTGTTTCTCTAAAGTGGAGTTATCCTATCAATTAGCAAAAGGAAAAACAAGCATGTATAGATCACCTATTATGATATCAAGCAATTTTAAAGCATCTCCCAGAGCGAAGTTACAGTCAATGCATTTATTCGAGGGTAATTTATTACATCTGTAGTGATCCAACTTTCATGCTTCTCTTCAGGTTATCTTTTAATTCCATATTACCATTTGCTTGTTGGCACCTCTACTGAATAGTTGAGGGAAAATAAGAAGCAATTCTAAAATCAGTCTTTACGGTTATTTATGACAACTAACTAGATTTGGCAAATATTTGGGTGAGAGTTGAAAATAAATTACACCACTGCTGCACAAGTTAATGTGAATCAAGCATCTGTTTATTTCATTCAGTTTATGTCTTTGTTTCTTTTTGTGCGGTGCAGTTGGGGTCACAGAATCTCAATTTTACAAGGCACTTTAAAAGCAGGAGTAGAAATTAAGCTAGGGTTTTACAACTATTACAGGAACTGTCATGACAAACTTCAAGTGGATCAGTTTATTTCTGATTTAACTTGGGAATAGACAGTGTTCAGTTTTTTCCAAAAGATTCTCCCCATATAGAATTCCCAAAAGTCTACTGTTGGTTTTTGAGGACAAGTCCTGGAATGTCATCGATCACTGTGGGCCTGCTCTAATATCAATAAGAATCATTAATGGAATCATAAAGTTCCCACTAAAGTCATTTTATTTCCAAAGTGGAGTTATCTCTCTCTTTCTGTCTCTCTCTTTCACACACACACACACACACACACACACAACCTTGAAAGAGAGAAAAAAACCTAAGTTTAAACAGATGGTTAGTAAAAATATAAACTTTTTATGTTTCAATATAGAAAGATATAACTCATTCACAAATGTGTATTATTATTCTAACCAGTCTTTTCAGAGGCATGACCAAAGAAAACTAGAAGAAGGCCAGAAACCAGCTCATGTATGGATAAGGCATTCTTTAAGAAAAATTTTGCAACGACCACCTATTTACACAGCTGCCAGGGAACAGACTCCATTCAGACATCTTTATACTTCCAAAACCCATCTTAAAAAAGCAGAATATAAGAACTCCAAAGATGAAAAAAGAGGAACACCTTTGAAGAAAGATTCCAAGAAAAAAGGAGGCTCATATGCAACAAATCCAGAATCCAAGCAAACAGTAGAAGATGAGAAAACTAAAAGACAAAACGAGGCAGATAAAACTCCCTTAAAATCATCACATGAAAATGAACCATCTAAGAAGTCAAAACCCAATTCAGAAACAAATCCAGAATCCCAAAATTCTAAGACAGTCTCAAAAAATTATTCACAAAAAGATAAGAAAGATTCAAAGAATTCCAAGAAGACGAACACTAAATTCATATATACAAAGAACAATCCAAAGAAAGATTTGAAGAGGTCAAGGACTAGTAATGATGCCATATCAGAGATTTGCTCAGAAAATAGTTTAAATGCTGATTTCCTCATGTTAGTGGGAGAGTCTGATGATGAATCCATACATTTTGATACATGCTTAAGGAATTATTCACAGAATAATTCAAAGAAGCCTGCAAAGAAGGACACAAAAAAGAGTGCAAAGAAAAGCTCTGATGCTGAATCTGAAGACTCAAAGGATGTTAAGAAAGATTCAAAGAAAGTTAAGAAAAATGCCAAGAAAGATGACAAGAAAAAGGATGTAAAGAAGGACACAGAGTCTACTGATGCTGAATCTGGAGACTCAAAGGATGCAAGGAAAGATACAAAGAAGGATAAGAAAAATTTAAAGAAAGATGACAGGAAAAAGGACACAAAGAATTACCCAGAGTCTACTGATACTGAATCAGGAGACGCAAAGGATGCAAACGAAGATTCAAGAAAGTCAAAGAAGGCTTCAAAGAAAGATGACAAGAAAAAGGATGCGAAGAAAAGTACAGTCTCTACTGATTCTGAATCTGAATTGGAGTCAAAGAAAAGTCAGAAAGATGAAAAAAAGTATAAAAAAGGTTCAAAGACAGATAATAAAAAGTCTGTCAAGAGTGATGAAGAATCTACTGATGCTGACTCTGAACCAAAAGGAGATTCAAAAAAGGGTAAAAAGGATGAAAAGAAGGGAAGGAAAGATTCAAAGAAAGATGACAGAAAGAAGGATGCAAAGAAAAATGCGGAATCTACTGAAACTGAATCTGATTTGGAGTTAAAGAAAGAAAAGAAAGACTCAAAGAAGGAAAGGAAAGGTTCAAAGAAAGATGTCAAGAAGGATGCAAGGAAGGACACAGAATCTACTGATGCTGAATTTGATGAATCTTCCAAGACAGGCTTTAAAACATCTACACAAATCAAAAGTTCAGATACTGAATCTGAAGAGGCACTATATAAACCTGGGGCTAAGAAGAAAATTGATGAATCGTATGGCATATCTGCAAATTCAAAGCTGGAAGGACTGGAATTAAGGAGAGGATTCAGAATGTCATCCAAAAAGACTACATTCAAGGAAAAAGGGGAAAAGGCAAGTATAGGTAGAGTTCCTCCATCAAGAGAAAGACCACCACTCCCTGCTTGTGAGCCTTCTCTACCATCACCAAAAGTCAAACGTCTTTGTCGGTGCAAGATGCCTCCTCCACCTCCAAAACCAAGATATGCTCCTTTGGTAAGTTTACTATTGTTTTATTTTTAGACTAAAATGGATATAAAATTTGAAAGACATTTTTAGAGTCTGAATTTCTGATTTCTCCAAATAATAGTTATCTTTTACTAGAATATTGACAACTTTTTAACTCAAAGGTAAGAAAAATAAAGAGTACCTCACAAGGATGCAGAATATTGCAAAAAAGTTATAAATTTAAGAGAATAGAAATTATTTTGACTAGAGAAGAGAGAAATGACTTGTGATTTAAGAAAACATGTGAAGTTATGTATAAAGAAGGTCATTTTGCAAAAAAAAGAAAGTGGTTAAGTTTTATGCTTGGAAAAGAACAAAAATGAAAATTGGATGGGTGCAGCACACCAACATGGCACAAGTATACATATGTAACAAACCTGCACGTTATGCACATGTACCCTACAACTTAAAGTATAATAATAATAAATAAATTTTAAAAAAATGAAAATTGACTAAAACTTCTACAGGGGCAGATTTAAGCGAGATATAAAGACATTTCCTGAGAAGTTGATGAATACAGTAAAAGCTAGATTAACCAAAATGCATACGTAGCAGGTGGAATACATGCCAAGATTCAGCTGTGCAAAAAAAAAAAAAAAATTATTTAATCCATATCTCAAGTGCAGTTTTTATGAGCCCTCATTATAACTGATATCGGGAAACAAAAGTTAACTTTTCAGAAATAAATATATCTTCTCTAATTTATAAGTCTCATGTTAACTTTGTCTATTTGAAGGTAAATAC
This sequence comes from Papio anubis, assembly GCF_008728515.1. Lineage (NCBI taxonomy): Eukaryota > Metazoa > Chordata > Mammalia > Primates > Cercopithecidae > Papio > Papio anubis. The sequence continues at coordinate 13,765 of NW_022161445.1, forward strand.
TCTGCCAACTTAAAGCTAATACTTCTCTCATCCAGGAGACTTTCCCTGCAATCCCTTCCCCAAATAGTCTGATTGTAAGGGAAAGCTTAAAGAGACATCTTACATTAGACAGAGGAGTTCTGGATTAGTGCTTACACTGCTGATAAAGATATACCTGAGACTGAGCAATTTACAAAAGAAAGAGGTTTAATTGGACTCACAGTTCCATGTGTCTGAGGAGGCCTCACAATCATGGCAGAAGGCAAGGAGGAGCAAGTCACATCTTACTTGGATGACAGCAGGCAAAGAGAGCTTGTGCAGAGAAGCTCATGTTTTTAAAACCATCAGATCTTTTGAGAATCTTCACTATCACAAGAACAGTGTAGGAAAGACCCGCCTCCATAATTCAATCACTTTCCACTGGGCTCCTCCCACAACATGTGTGAATTGTGGAGGTTACAATTCAAGATAAGATTTGGGTGGAGACACAGCCAAACCATATCAAGTCCCTATTCCACATGTTTCCTCCCTTTCTGTCTCTACAATTTTTGGTTGGGAGTAACTAATTTACATGATTTCTGGGCATCAACCTTTGTTTCCTATGCTTGCATGGTATTCATTGTTCATTCTTAGCATGGTAGGGCTGCTGCCCTCTGACCTTCTAAACTCAGGGCATCTGTAGATATGGCTAGTTCTTGACCCCAAGCTTCTCATTTTCATTAATTTCCTCCTCCCTTTCTTCTCCTCATTTCTCCTCCTTGTCACCTTCTTGTTCTTCTAACTCAGGAAATTTATATTTCCTCTTTTAGGCTCAGAGAGATCTATTTTATCTTATATTCCAAATATTTTCTATCTTTGGTTTATAATAAAACTACATACATACATCAATTTACTCCTTATATATTAATATTTTTTGGAAGATAAAAACACCTTGTATCACTCTCAGAAAGGCTGGGTTTCAAGTCTAGCTTTCTCCTAGAAGACCCCAAAACTCTGCTTTGAGACTCAGAGTTGATTAATGACCCCCTTGCTCTAGGTGATATCTTCTCTCTCCACCAGATTGAGTTAATGAATGGCTAGCCACTAGTGTGACAATACTTATAAGAAATAAAAGTACACTGGGGAATAATTTTTAAGATAAATAAGAAGAAAGACTCTCAAATAGCTAGGCTCTTTTCCACAGGCAGTTTTTAGGAAAAGTAAGTAACATATAAGAAAAAAAATTGAGTACAAGGATTAATTTTAATTTTAAAAAACATCTTTCAGGATATGTTCTAGGCTTGTACAATTCATGCCAAGTCTCTTTAATAAACTTCCATATGCATTCTCACCATTCAGTTAGGCTTTTCTATCTCTACTACTCCACTGAAACTTTTCCTTTAAAGATTACCAAATACCTTCTTGTGACCATATCTACAGGCTTTTCCTCCCTCTTCAGGTTATTTCATAATTCACACTAACCTCTCTGTCTGGAAATACTTGCATTACTTCACTTCTATGACTCTGTGCTCTCCTGTGTTTATTTCTACATGTGGTAGCTTTTAACCACCTTTATTGTATCCTTCTCTGCCTCATTATTAAAAATTGGAATGATCCTTTCTTTGTTCTGGACACTCTCTATTTACAATACTCCCTTTGTGAGTTTATAGTGTTGAATGGTTTTAAATATTATCTATGTATTGATGATTACAAAATTAATATCTTCAGTTATGACCTTCCCATTGAGCTCCAAAATCTCTCCAGCCACTTACTTGAAATCTCCACTATAGTATCTACTGGACATCTCAAACTTAAAATGTTTAAATAATACTTTTAATCCCACACTAAGTTCTATTCCTCCCTTAGCCTTCTTCATCTTATCAGATGGCACCACCATCCAGCCAGTTGATTTTTTTAAGCCTGGACATAATATCTTTCTCACTTCTTTTTCTCACTCTCCACAGGTAATCAATCAGCAAGACTTGTTTACTCTACCTCCAAAATATATCCTGAATGAGTCCACTTTCCTTATCTCCATTACTACCACCTTCATTGCTCCAATCATCACCATCATTAGCATCTAGCTATCCATTAACTCATTATGTTGCCCAGGTTGGTCTTGAACTCCTGTGCTCAAGCAATCTTCCAGCCTTGTCTTCCCAAAGTGCTGAGATTGTAGGTGTAAGCCACCATGTCTGGCAGAATAAAATTTCTTTTTTTTTTTTTTTTAAATTTATTTATTATTATTATACTTTAAGTTGTAGGGTACATGTGCATAACGTGCAGGTTTGTTA
>NW_022161446.1:0-15994 GCF_008728515.1 Papio anubis
AAGAGTTGTTCCTGAACAGGTTTCTCTTCTCATAAATATTTGTAACTCCTCCTATAGCTCATTAAATATGTATATTTGGCCACCCCACTCAGCATGCATTTCTGTATTGACTTCCATTCCCTCCAAGTGCTTCCTCTCAGCTATGCCTCCCAGCCAGCAGGACGGCCAACCCTCAGTCTGTAACCCTTCATGAGAAAGAAAGCTGTTTCCAAAATTTGAACCTCATGATTCTTCAGTTGACAGCTTCTACTCCAGTCCCTCCACAGGTGCTATCATCCTATACAGAGCTATGTTCCTCCATCTGACTTCCAAATGCAAGTCTTCACCAGCCACCTGGCCTCCCTGCCTCCACTCCTTCCCCTGTACCATCTATTTCCCACAGAGTGTCAGAGTCAGCTTTTATAATGAACATCAGAGGATGTCATTTTCCTGCTGAAGCTCTCCATAGGCTCTCCATCCCATCTTCAGGAAAAGTCAAATTTCTTGCTCTTTTACAAAGACCCCCATAGTCTAGGTGCTGTGCACTCCTCTCTTTTCTGCCACTCTCCCTACCACCTGCTCTTTCCTGCCTGCCTGGTTGGCTGTGGCCCTGTCCTAAGAACATACCATATTCTGTGTCCCTGGCTCAGCTTGGCCTCCCTTGGCATGGGTGGCACCAGCTCAGATCTCTGCTCAGATGGTGCCTCCTCTGGGAGGCTTCCATGAGCTCTGTGATCTGCAGGAAGTACCCAGTTCCTCACTATTGTAATTCTCAACATAACCATAATATATTTTCAGGGGAGTATACCAGATACATTTATGTGTTACCTGGCAAAACTCTAAATAAATCAAGTCCTATATCCTCAATTTGTCAGATATACACAGGCTCAGGGGGTTATATGTATTGTGGCATGTCACACCACAAGGAGCAGAAAGAACAGCTCCTCTAAGACAGAATTGCCAGGGCACACCAGCAGGCCGTCCTAAGCTGTCCTGGCTCTATGGAGCTCCAGCATTCGGACTGGGAACCAGTGCAGGCATGGAGCCATGCTTGTTAGTAATAAACGTCTCTGGACTGATACTAAAATCATATTTTATTGATAAGTCCAATATGTCTTAAGAAAACAGTCCCAAACTCAGGTCTAATATTACCAGCCACTTAACACTATGCGTTTTGAATAATATTTTCTATCAGGAGTTCTAAAATCCTTCAGGTCTCATATTGATGCAAAAAACTAAACACACGAACAAAATCTCTGTGCTTCACACAAAGTTACAATCCAACCTGTGGCCCCGTACAGTCACCAGTATCATCAAATAGGCCACTACAGAGTAGGGGGATACAGGAGAAGCTCCAAGCCATGAACAAGAGAGCATTACACTCTGTATGCACCGTGTCCCAGAATACTTGTGTGAAACAGGTGGAAGAAAAAAAGATGCCTGATTTGTGTGTCTTTGTCTGTGTGTGTGTGTGTGTGTGTGAGAGAGAGAGAGAGAGAGAGAGAAAGAGAGAGGTGAAGTTTGTTGTTGACATTGTCTTTTAACTTACTTTTCATAGGCATCAAGAAAATTCTACCCCTAAAGCCAAATTAAATGTCTCATAACCAAAGAGATTAGTAAGTGGTATGCAAGATAGGCTCTGCATGGAAAGTACTCAAGCTGACAACACCTACTAATAAAAATGAGAAAAAGGCTTTGAAGGTCACACACCTCCGTCTTTTTAAAAGACTATGAAATCTCAAAATCAAGCAAACCACACACATACACGAAAACAATTCAGTACAACAAATCTGTTAAATATATTACGTTGGAATTTTTTAAAGGGTATCAGACAAAAGAAAACCTTCTTTGGCCAGTTTTTTCTTCTTTTCCCAGAGTGGGACACTTTGGCCATTCCTGTGAGACACTTATGCACTTAAATGCAGAGGCAGGAACTGTAGCATATTCCCTCCAACATCAGTCTGAACCCACCTCACAGAGTCCACTAGTGATATTTATATACTGTAAGTTAATAGAGATGAAGGAAGGGATCAAATGGCTCAGATCTAAGAAGCAACTTAATTTCTATCCCATTTGGAATATAATGCACTTTCAATTATACCATTTTTGTGTGGCAGAACTTTGCCCTAAAGAAACATCAAATACACATTGAGGAAAACCACAGATCACTCTAAAATTGAATAAAGCAGTGAATAACATGTATTAAAGCACGCTTCTATTAAACAAAGTAAATCTCAGGGACCATCTTTGGCTTCACTAAGTCCCCTCAGGAAGAGACACAGCATGTTTCTAAGGAAACGTGAGGTTCATTTCCTTATCCATAGCTTCACAGAGCGCTTATGGCACTCTTTTATTGTTACAGACTCTCAATTCAGAGCTTTGCTGATTTGAAAAAATGTGTTTTAGGTTGTAATTTGGCAGACAGAACTGGGAGTAATGCTTTAAAACAAATTTCATAACATCTACCGTGTCATTTTTAACTAATATCTCCAATATCTTCTGTTTCCACAGAACTTAAATGCAGCTCTGTTTTTTAATGCTAAAAACATAGATCTTTCTTTAGCTCTATGGAATATTCACTTTTAGCAATAGAAGGCTCCAAAAGGCCAGATGCGATGGCTCATGCCTGTAATCTCAGCACTTTGGAAGGCCGAGGTGGGTGGATCACGAGGTCAGGAGATTGAGACCAGTCTGGCCAAGACAGTGAAACCCCTGTCTCTACTAAAAATACCAAAATTAGCCAGGTGTGGTGGTGGGCACCTGTAATCCCAGCTACTCAGGAGGCTGGGGCAGGAGAATTGCTTGAACCCAGGAGGTGGAGGTTGCAGTGAGCTGAGATCATGCCACTGCACTCTAGCCTGGGTGACAGAGCAAGACTCCGTGTCTCAAAAAAAAAAAAAAAAAAAAAAAGATTTTCCAAATATTTTCTTACCTCTACTCCACAGACTTATGCTCAAAATCAGTGTGTCCCACAAGAATAAAGAAAACAATTATTGTTTACAATGTCATCTAAATCCCTAACATGCACTTCTGTCTCTTAGAGGCTTGAGTTAAAAATGGATCAATTTTGAGAATGGTCTGTTGGTCATTAGGACATAAGTACAAATACGCATCTGGGGAAAAAATATCTACAGCATTCATTTTTTCCAGTGAATCACTGGAAAATATTTCATTAAAATACAATCCCAAAATTGATATAGAAATTATTTTTAAAATTTAATTGATGTGTAATTTTCTTCTACCTAATATTTGCGTGCCCAATATTCTATTAAGTGTTTAAATAAAGACAAAAGATAAAAAAGATCTATCTCCACTTTCAAAGTAAATTGAGTTGTAGGCAACTATAAAGTGTTGTGCTAATGATATATATTTGGAAGTTGTTTTTGAAGCCTTGGTATATATGATGTAAACTAGAGAGAAAGTAAAACATTTTTAAAGTACAAAAAAATTGAAGAGAAAATTCTTCAGCCCAATTTAAGAGATGAGCGATGGAGAATAAACTAATGAAACAGCAGTAAGGAAAGCTAGAAAAGAATTATGCTTCAGGAGCAAAAGACAAAAAATTTTTAGAAGGAATTAATGGTCAGAAGTAAGTGCTGCCAGGAGAGCGACCATCATGAAGGTTAAGGAGAAGTCACACATTTAGGAAAGAAGATGCAGAAGTGACAGTGACAACATGCCACAGCAAAAGAGCTAAGGTGCACGAAAATCTATACCAAGTCTCAGATAATCGTCCTTTATTAGGAAAACACTAATCCACCAATGGGCCCCAAGCAAGGGTGAACAGGGTTATGATGAAAGCACAGTTCAAAGTTTTTTCTAAGAATTGTGAAATTACTGCTTAAAGAGTTCTATAGCCACAAAATAGAGAAAAGTATGTGATTTAGAAAAAACACTAGGGGATTTTTCAAGCAAGCTTTCATACAATCTTTCATCTAGGGTATTTTTCATCCTTTCAATATAAAGATTTAACATTTTATTAATTTTAATTAATCATTTAAATTATACATATGACAAAGGATGAGTAAACAAATTTAACAGCAATTAAAAGACATTAATCTGTATTAGGATGTGGAGAAAAAGCTCAGGGCTGAAGCAACAACAACAAAAATAGTAAAACAAATTACTGTCTGAAGGTGGTATACAAATGAAATTTAAATATTTGTGGAGGATGTAAAAAGGATGTTTCTCTTATGTGGTAGACATTACACTGCTTCTTGGCATAGTCACTGATAGGTCATAGAAACAAAATGCTGTGTTTAGGTGAAGAAGAGAAGGAAACTTCAGAGATAGTCTTTCAATAAAATTTTCATCTATACAAATGACCCTATAAAACTTGCAAGTTTCTATATACTGCAAGGTTGAATAACCTAGCTGCAAAATGTTTGAAAACATTGCATATTCCCAGCCATATTGACTCTCTTGATTAGTGACTACAAGTAATGTCCATACTTTGTTGCTTCCTCTTCCGTTTTAGCTTTTTATGAACTTGATAGAGAAAAAAGGGAAGTCTTTTTATCAGCCAATTTCTGAAATTTTATACAAAATATTTATAGGCATCTTTTAGACAAAATTCTTTAATCAGATAAACTCTGGTGTTACTAAATTCACAGTCAATATATTGTTTTGGCCCTACCCTGAAATTGCAGATGGAATTTTAAAACATGCGAAAGCAATTTCGCTTTTGTAAAGTTAAAAAAAGACTGAAATATTTGAGCATTCTTACAGAGGAATCATGGCACTCTGTCTTGCTGATCTGTGCTTCCCTTTTTAGGAAGAAGGCTGTTTATCCATTCTGCAAATGCTGGTGGTCCTTAGGATCTGGGCTCTGTTTGTTTCTGTCTCCTTCCTCCATCTCCAGTGGTAGTGCTGGTACCATTCTTCTATGACCTCAAATATCCCCCAAATGGCAGTAATAGCCAAGTCAGTGTGTTGAAATAAATTTCTAGATTATTTATTACATAAGCAGCCCACTGAAAAATTTTTTCAGAAGTATTCCATTGAGAGTCAAAAAGATATTGATATGATTATTATTGATCTGTTAAAGAAAACACACTAAAAAAACAAACAGGGAATTCTCAATAAGCAAATCAAAACTTAGATGTGATTATAACCTAAAGGGCTCGCAGGGCAAATGTGAAGAAAGCTTCTGTCTCAAGGCCTGCATATGGAAGACATGTAGTACTTAGATTTGTTGTCTTTCTTTCCTCCTCTTGTCTGAGTTTAGTATTAATAAAAGTTGGGCTGAGACAAACTTTTTTTACAATCTTACGGGCTATTTTTAGTGTAAACTTTTTAGAAGTATAATATACATACAAAAACAGCACAGATCAAATACATGCATCTCAAATGGTGTTCCATTTTCAAAAAATGAATACATGTGGACGGCACTTGTATTTTTAAAAAGTCAGAAGCTGCCTCCTCATACCCTTTCCACTTCTCACTCATCGTCCCTCAACCCAGGCATAACTACTCTCCTGACCTCAGACATCATAAATTAGTTTTGCAAGCTTTGGAACTTTATCCAAATGAATCATACAGAATGGATGTTCGCAGAGCCTACTTAGATATTATGGATTCTTGACAGGTATATAAAAAGTGTTGCAGATAAGCCCAACAAATATCTGGGCTGGTGGTGCAGGGGCAAAAGAATTTACCAAGACAGTTGTAGATAAACAAAGGTAGACTTATTAGAGAAAATATAAAAATATGTTGCAAGAAAGCAATGAGCACATCAGCATGAGAGAAGCCAACTGCAATGAAACAAAGGCTTGCTGGAGATTTTATAAGATAGCACTTATGCTATGTGCTGAAGAGGGCTTTGTGCAGTACTGACAACACCAAAGTTGCAAGTGAGCTAACTTGCAGGTGCCTGGTGATAAGTTGGGTGCAGGAGGGCTACATGTTCTAAACCATGAAGAAAAGCAGACTTATAGCTTATCTGCTTTCTCTTTTTGCTTTCCCCCGGTCTTGCCAGCCTGACTCCTTTTTCCCAGTAGGACTCCATAAAAAGTGTTCTGGGTCAGCTAGGTGGTCAGCTGTTGTCAACGTACCTGAGCTGATTATTCTTTTCTTTGTAAATTTGACCCTACAATTAGCAACCAGCAAAACCATGTAAAGCCTATGGAATACTAAGCAGCTGTGGATTAGAAGCTGCCTCATGTTTTTCTCACCATTTTCCAAATGGATAACCTGGTTGACTAGTCTTGGGCCACAGATCCAGACCCCAGAAGTGGCACAGAGGTAGAACCAGCACCATTTGAATGTATGTTCTAAAAGAGGGCAAGGGATTAAGGGCCTGTGATCAGAAGAAAGGGAAATGAATGCAGAGCAAGCAGAAGATGACAAGATGTCACTGCACCCGCATAAGAGATGTCTTTGCTACTGCTGAGCAAAGTGGTAGGGCTTGTCTTCTGAGGACACTGAAAAGTATCTGTACATTTAAATAAAGCCTTCTTTCAGTTTCCACCTTTCATTGAAATCAGGTCGCAACCATTACAGAAGTATTGTGACTCAAAGTTCACATAGGAGGACAGACAAAAGCAACCTAGATTTCTCTTTAGTCAAAGAAATGCCAAACATGTATGATAGCTGGTTGCTCAAAGTTCATAAAATGGTTGGCAAGATGGCCGAATAGGAACAGCTCCAGTCTGCAGTTCCTAGCGAGACCAATGCAGAAGGTGGGTGATTTCTGCATTTCCAGTTGAGGTACTCTGTTCATCTCACTGGGACTGGTTAGACAGTGGGTGCAGCCCACAGAGGGCGAGCAGAAGCAGGATGGAGTGTCACCTCACCCAGGAAGTGCAAGGAGTGGGGGGCCAAGTGGCAGGGCCAGACTGCCTCTCTAGATTCCTCTTCACCTGGCAGGGCATCTCTCAAAGAAAGGCAGCAACCCTAGTCAGGAGCTTATAAATAAAATTCCCATCTCACTGGGACAGAACACCTGGGGGAAGGGGGCAGCTGTGGGCACACCTTCAGCAGTCTTAAATGTTCCTGCTTGCCACCTCTGAAGAGAGCAGCCGATCCTGACAAGGAAGGCTCTATCAGCACAGCACTCGAACTCTGCTAAGGGACAGACTGCCTCCTCAAGTGGATCACTGACCTCCGTGCCTCCTGACTGGGAGTGACCTCCCTACAGGGGTTGACAGACAACTTATACAGGAGAGCTCTGGCTGGCATCAGGCTGGTGCCCCTCTGGGATGAAGCTTTTAGAGGAAGGAGTAAGCAGTAATCTTTGCTGTTCTGCAGCCTCTGCTGGTGACACCCAAGCAAATAGGGTCTGGAGTGGACCTCCTGGAAACTGCAGGAGATCTGCAGAAGAGGGGCCTGTTAGAAGATAAACTAACAAACAGAAAGCAATAACATCAACATCAATGAAAAGAACCCCCACATGGAAACCCCATTCAAAGGTCATCAGCCTCAAGGATCAAAGGTAGATAAACCCATGAAGATGAGGGAAAACCAGCACCAAAATCCTGAAAATTCCAAAAACCAGAGTGCCTCTTCTCCTCCAAATGATTGCAACTCCTCTCCAGCAAGGGCACAAAACTGGACAGAGAATAAGTTTGAGAAATTGACAGAAGTAGGCTTCAGAAGGTAGGTGATAACAAACTTCTCTGAGTTAAAGGAGTATGTTCTAGCCCAATGCAAGGAAACCAAGAACCTTGACAAAGGTTATAGGAACTGCTAATAACCAGTTTAGAGAAGAACATAAATGACCTGATGGAGTGGAAAAACAGAGCATGAGAATGTCGTAAAGCATATACAAGCATCAATAGCCAAATCTATCAAGCAGAAGAAAGGATATCAGAGATTGAAGGTCAACTTACTGAAATAAGATGTGAAGACAAGAAAAGGAACAAACAAACCCTTCAAAAAATATGGCTGGACCAAACTTACAATTGACTGAGGTCCCTGAAAGTGATGGGGAGAGAGTCGGAAACACATTTCAGAATATTTTCCAGGAAAACTTCCCCAACCTAGCAAGACAGGCCAACGTTCAAATTCAAGAAATGCAGAGAACACCACTAAGAACACATTCAAATTCAAGAAATACAGAGAACACCACTAAGTTGTTATTGAGAAGAACAACTCCAAGGCACATAATCTTCAGATTCTCCAAGGTTGAAATGAAGGAAAAAATGTTAAAGGCAGCCAGAGAGAAAGGTTGGGTTACCTACAAAGGGAAGTCCATCAGACTACCAACAGATACTCTGCAGAAACCCTAAAAGCCAGAAGACAGTGGGGGCCAATATTCAACATTCTTAAAGAAAAGAATTTTAAACCCAGAATTTCATATCCAGCCAAACTAAGTTTCATAAGTGAAGGAGAAATAAAATCCTTTCCAGACAAGCAAATGCTGAGGGATTTTGTTACTACCAGGCCTGCCTTACAAGAGCTCCTGAAGGAAGCACTAAATATGGGAAGGAAAAACTGGTACCAGCCACTGCAAAAATACACGAAAATATAAAGACCAATGACACTATGAGGAAACTGCATCATCCAACGTGCAAAATAACCAGCTGGTATCATGATGATAGGATCAAATTCACACATAACAATTTTAACCTTAAACGTAAAAGTGCTAAATGCCCCAATTAAAAGACACAGACTGGCAAACGATATAGTCAAGACCTATCAGCGTGCTGTATTCAGGAGACCCATCTCATGTGCAAAGACACACATAGGCTCAAAATAAAGGGATGGAAGAATATGTACCAAGCAAATGGAAAGCAAAAAAAGCAGGAGTTGGAATCCTAGTCTCTTATAAAACAGACTTTAAACAAACAAAGATCAAAAGAGACAGAGTAGGGCATTACATAATGGTAAAGGGATCAATGCAACAAGAAGAGCTAACTCTCCTAAATATATATGCACCCAATACAGGGGCACCCGGATTCATAAAGAAAGTTCTAAGAGACCTACAAAGAGACTTAGACTCCCACATAATAATAGTGGGAGACTTGAACACCCCACTATCAATATTAGACAGATCAATGAGACAGAAAATTAACAAGGATATTCAGGACTTGAACTCAGCTCTGGACCAAGTGGACCTAATAGACATCTACAGGACTCTCCACCCCAAATCAACAGAATATACATTTTTCTCAGCAACACATAGCATGTATTCTAAAATCGACCACACAATTGGAAATACAACACTCCTTGGCAAATGTAAAAGAACAAAAACTATAACAAACAGTCTCTAAGACCACAGTGCAATCAAATTAGAATTCAAGATTAAGAAACTAACTCAAAACTGCAAAACTACATGGAAACTGAACAACCTGCTCTTGAATGACTACTGGGTAAAAAACGAAATTAAGACAGAAATAAATAAGTTATTGAAATCAATGACAACAAAGACACAACATATCCCAACCTCTGAGACACAGCTACAGCAGAGTTTAGAGGGAAATTTATAGCACTAAATGCCCACATCAGAAAGCGAGAAAGATCTACATTCGACACCCTAACATCACAATTAACAGAACTAGAGAAGCAAGAGCAAACAAATTCAAAAGCCAGCAGAAGACAAGAAATAACTAAGATCAGAGCAGAACTGAAAAAGATATAGACACAAAAAACCCTTCAAAAAATCGATGAATCTAGGAGCTGGTTTTATGAAAAGATTAACAAAATAGGTAGACCACTAGACAAACTAATAAAGAAAACTGCAGAGAAGAATCAAATAGACACAATAAAAAATGGCAAAGGGGATATCACCACTGATGCCACAGAAATACCAACTACCATCAAAAAGTACTATAAACACCTACATGCAAATAAACTAGAAAATCTAGAAGAAATGGATAAATTCCTGGACACATACACCCTCCCAAGACTAAACAAGGAAGAAGTCAAATCCCTGAATAGACTAGTAACAACTTCTGAAATTGAGGCAGTAATTAATAGACTACCAACCAAAAAAAGTCCAGGACCAGATGGATTCACAGTTGGCTTCTACCAGAGGCACAAAGAGGATCTGGTACCATTCCTTCTGAAACTATTCCAAACAACAGAAAAAGAGGGACACCTCCCTAACTCATTTTATGAGGCCAGCATCATTCTGATTCCAAAACCTGGCAGAAACTCAACAAAAAAAGAAAATTTCAGGCCAATATCCCTGATGAACATTAACAAGAAAATACTCAAAAAAATACTGGCAAAATGAATCTAGCAGTACATCAAAAAGCTTATCCACCATGATCAAGTTGACTTCATCCCTGAGATGCAAGACTGGTTCAACATACACAAATCAATAAACATAATCCATCACATAAACAGAATCAATGACAAAAAACACACGATTATCTGAATAGATGCAGAAAAGGCCTTCAGTAAAATTCAACACCACTTCATGCTAAAAACTCTCAATAAACTAGGTATTGATGGAACATATCTCAAAGTAGTAAGAGCTATTTCTGTTAAGCACATAGCCAATATCATACTGAATGGGTAAAAGCTGAAAGCATTCCCTTTGAAAACAGGCACAATACAAGTATGCCCTTTCTCACCACTCCTATTCAACATAGTATTGGAAGATCTGGCCAGACCAATCAGGCAACAGAAAGAAATAAAGGTATTCAAATAGGAAGAGAGGAAGTCAAATTGTCTCTGTTTGCAGACAACAAGATTGTGTATTTAGAAAACCCCATCGTCTCAGCCCAAAATCTCCTTAAGCTGATAAGCAACTTCAGCAAAGTCTCAGGATACAAAATCAATGTGCGAAAATCACAAGCGTTCCTATACACCAACAATAGACAAGTAGAGATCCAAATCATTTGTGAACTCCTATTCACAATTGCTACAAAGAGAATAAAATACCTAGGAATACAACTTACAAGGGATATGAAGGACCTCTTAAAAAAGAACCACAAACCACTGCTCAAGGAAATAAGAGAGGACACAAACAAATGGAAAAACGTTCCATGCTCATGGATAGGAAGATTCAAGATCATGAAAATGGCCATATGGTCCAAAGTAATTTATAGATACAATGCTATTGACTTGTATCAATAGCTACCATTGACTTTCTTCACAGAACTAGAAAAACAACAACAACAACAACAACAACAAAAAAAACCTTACTTTAAATTTCATATGGAACGAAAAAAGAGCCCGTATAGACAAGACAGTCCTAAGCAAAAAGAACAAAACTGGAGGCATCACGCTACCTGACTTCAAACTATACTTCATGGCTTCAGTAACCAAAACAGCATGGTACTGGGACCAAAGCAGATGTATAGACCAATGGAACAGAACAGAGGCCTCGGAAATAACACCACACATCTACAACCATCTGATCTTTGACAAACCTGACAAAAACAAGCAATGGGTAAAGGATTCCCTATTTAATAAATGGTACTGGAGAAACTGGCTAGCCATACACAGAAAACAGAAACTGGACCCCTTCCTTATACTTTATTTAAAAAAATTAACTCAAGATTGAATAAAGACTTAAATGTAAAACCTAAACCTCTAAAATCCCTAGAGAAAACCTAGGCAACACCATTCAGGACATAGGCATGGGCAAAGACTTCATGACTAAAACACCAAAAGCAATTGCAACAAAAGCCAAAATTGACAAATGGGATTTAATTAAACTAAAGAGCTTCTGCTCAGCAAAAGAAACTATCATCACAATGAACAGGTAACCTACAGAATGGGAGAAAAATGTTGCAATCTACTCATCTGACAAAGGTCTAATATCCAGAATCTACAAGGAACCTAAACAAATTTAAAAGAAAAAAATCAAACAAACCCATCAAAATGTGGATGAAGAATATGAACAGACACTTCTCAAGAGAGCGTTTATGCATCCAACAAACATGCTGAAAAGCCATCATCACTGGTCATTAGAAATGCAAATCAAAATCACCATGAGAGTACCATCTCATGCCAGTTAGAATGGCGATCATTAAAGAAGTCACAGGAAACAACAGATATTGCAAGGCTGTGGAGAAATAAGAAAGCTTTACCCTGTTGGTGGGGTGTAAGTGGATTCAACCATTGTGGAGGAGCAGTGTGGCGATTCCTTAAGGATCTAAAACCAGAAACACCATTTGACTTTTCATAATGTACATAAAAGAAATAAACACTGTTATTTGAAACCTGCTTTACCACATGAAAGATTAGGCTCATGGACACCAAGATTGCAGTTCAATTGCGAAGTCTGCTTATTCCTTCTAACTTTCTCCATTTATTGTTTAAAGGGTAAATGCATTTGCAGGGTAAGTCACTTCGATAAAATTTATTAGAAGTGCAAAATGTTTAAGAGTGTTGGCAAACAACCGAATTAGCATATCATATATAAAATCAAAATATATCCATCTATTTCAAAATTATCCTCAACTAAAACAATTCTCTAAGTCAATTAATCTCAAAATTCTGTGGTGGTGAAATTATATTATCAGTGGTACAATGGGCATGACAAAGTGCATCTCCTTCATACACCTGAAAGCTGAGGCTCAGAAACTAGCACAAGCATGCCTAGCCATGGACAATAGGCTCAATGTCATAATGGTTAGGCATTAGGTAATTGAGTTCAAATCCTACTCACAGTTACAATTTTAATTGAATAGAAAGAATCGATTCGGGTCCACTTTAATTTGGAGATTCAAAGGAATCAGAGGCAATTTGATAAGGTGCTGTGCTCATCACTGCGTATAGAAAGAACCTGAAACCACTTTAAGTAGCTTTCAACTTTAAAAAATCTACTTTATTTTTCATTTGTTAATCAGGAAAAGAAAACCAAAAACAAGTTGGTATTACAGGTAACAATGACAAGCAATTCTGTGACAAAATTGTTGTCTGATGGACGCCTGAGTTTTCTGATTTTAGATCCCAAATATTTATAGGCTATGAGAACGTACCTCGCTAGCACTGGTCAAGTCAATGTTTTTGACTCTTTTTTTATTATCAGTGAAGAGGGCTTTTTGTTATAGTTTTCATTTTTTTTTTTTTTTTGTTCTAGAAATTGCCTCAGACAGGGATTGATGTCAGGAGGCTTCAAGAAGAGAAATATACATGAATGGGGGACCCCAGGGTGCAGGTGACAATAGTCACAGGTATGGGAGAAACCAGGAAATCTTGCCATGTTAACTTTGCTCATCTCATCATGCTTTGTATTCAGCTAAGAATGTCATCCAGAAACACAGCATGTTACTTCTTGTAAGTGAGTCTTACTGTTCCACAAAATATACAAGTTTAAAAGTCAGAATGGAAATTAGACTTCAACAAATAATTCAGCCAACTTCAATATTCAAGAAAACTGTACAAAAATATGCCACAATGTTATTTCAAACAGAAAGGCAAGCCTCTACTGATGGGACTTCCTCCTTGATGAGGCTGACTGCTCCTCACCAGACAGGCCTCGGGTTTCTGAAATATGATACTTGAAGAAAACTGGACTGAGTCTATTCAATATTGTATTTGAGATTAATTCCAATAAGCTTAAGACATGCCCATTAGACATTTTCCAGGATGTTACTGCCTAAAAAACTAATAATCGCAACACTAAATAATTCTTTACAAGGTTTGTAAACCAATCTGCAACTTTAGGTGTAGTCAAACAGTTAAATATGCTATAGTAAAGATTTTGTTTTTAAAAAGCATTTACTTCCTTGACTGACCACGTGCTTGTGAAGCTAAGGAAACACCTTGACAGCCTCACTTGGGTGGAGAGAAACTTCCTTGGCAAGAGCTGCCCAAAATGCCAAGTCACACACAGCAGACACTCTCTGAGTGCCCCATTTGGGTTGGGCTTTGAAGCTGGCTTTATACAGGGTGTCAACAATCACACAGAGACTTTTAGGTTTTGTTTACTTGTCAAATAATAAAGCAATAAAAAAGACTTTTGGTTTTGTTTGCCTTTTTGTCTTCTAGTCTATCTTTCATGCCAGCAGTAGGATTTTGAGGGTGGTTTTCCTCCTTTGGCTGAACCATTCCCAGCATCACAGTAGCAACCACAGCATTCAGATGAGAAAGCTGTCTCTTTGATGGATTCTTTTAGGAGCACACTTGCTGCTATCCCAGAAGCCCCTGACAAATGTGTCCCCATGTCTCTTGGCTTCATGAACCAATCACTACAGAAGGGATGGGATTAAGTTTTCCCCAGGAATAAGGGAGAAAGTCACAGCACATATGGGAACAATTAGGAAAGGGTGAAGAAGAATGGATGCTAAGGCAAACGAACATGGCCCCACACCACAGAACTTAACCTGAAAACAAGTGTTCTCCTGACCTTAGGCAGATTCTCACTTGAAATCTCTCCTCCACTGACATTCTCAGCTGTATCTTCAGTGTATCATCTTCTCCTGTAACACCCGATGACAGCTAAAACATTCTAATGGAGTCTTTAGGGGTTTTGGAGCAGTGGTTCTCAAAGTTTAAAGGAAAGAATGACCTGAAGATTTATTACAATTTAGGTGCTGGTGTGCCACACCCAGAGGTTCCAAATTCACTCTGTGTGTGTGTGTGTGTGTGTGTGTGTGTGTGTGTGTGTGTGAGAGAGAGAGAGAGAGAGAGAGAGAGAGAGAGAGAGAGAGAGAGATTGCCTGCAGGTGGAGGGGTTGTCATTTTAACAAGCAATCCAGATGATTTGAATGCAGGTAATCAATGGAGAAACACTGATTGCTGAGAAACATCCAATTTAGAACCTATAAAATGTTAAAACTATGTAGCCAAAAGAATTTGGAGTTTAAATCACAGCAATCTTTCTATTCATGAAGGTTTAAAAATTCATCACTCCAGGAAAAAGAAGAGCATGCGTGTTTTAGATTTTCCACAGGTTGTTATATATTTTCCAGAATCCTCTCAGGTAATTAGGGTGAGTGGTATTATTCTGACTTTGCTGATTGGGAGATTAATGCAGGTAAAGGGATTTGCGAAAGGTTAACTGCCTGGGGCATAAACCCCGCCAAGCCTCCTGACTTTTGTACAGAGGTCAAGTAACATGGCCTTCCCTCTACCACTACTAAAGTCAAAAGCATTGAGAAAAGCATGCATAAAATATAAACACATTTCCTAATCTAATTTTGGATCAAGATTTCCTCATCTCTCCAACTCTCTATCAGTAGGCAACTTTGGGGGAGGCAGTGAGCTAAAAAGAATTTAGTCATATTCTACCTTTAAGTATTTGCCTTGGGGACCCATTACGGGGAAACTTAAATCTCACAGATATGTTACTGGGGGAAAAAACACATAGTCCCCTACAGAAAAACATTATCACATATTTTCCATAGCTGAGGGTTTGACTGGCATTAATCAGGACAGATACAATCTGAATTTTTAACTTACTATAGATATAAGCTTGAGAAGAGACAAGGAAAAACAGAGTTCCTTTTAAGATACCATAAATGTGGCATACTTTCAAGAGAGGAAAGATGCAGATGGCTTCTTTGATTTCAGAAACTTCAACTGGAACTTCCTAATGTGTTGTCTGGTTGGGTTTCACATACCATATCATGAGATTCTTTACAGAAGATAAAGACTCTTTGACAGCGAAGAAGAATTCTAATTCTACAGTCTATCTTTTCCTTTACCATCAAGAGAAAACCTGCATTCTCCCCCATGAGAAAAACTCCAAATATCATGGACAAAACAAAGAATTCTTTAATCAAATTAGTAAAAGAAGCCCCCAGCAGAAACAGTGCATCTTTTTGAAGGTTAAAGATGTTATAGGCCAGGCACAGTGTCTCACGCCTGTAATCCCAGCACTGTGGGAGGCTGAGGGGGGTGGATCTCTTGAGGACAGGAGTTCGAGAACAGCCTTGCCAACATGGTGAAACCCCGTCTCTACTAAAAATACAAAACTTAGCTGGGTATGGTGGTGGGCACCTTTAATCCCAGCTACACAGGAGACTGAGGCAGGAGAATCACTTGAACCTGGGAGGTGGAGATTACAGTGAGCTGAGATCACATCATTACACTGAAGCCTGGGCAACAAGAATGAAACTCTATCTCAAAAAAAAGTTATGAATAGAGAAAATGTTTTGTGTGTCAAATCTCT